>NC_089804.1:43054810-43212310 GCF_029633855.1 Hoplias malabaricus
TGATTAATCTATGATCTAAAGTGACCCAAAGACACTCCCCGTCTCTGGAAATTACACAGAGCGAAGGTAAAACTCAAAGGACACTTCCGCGCATAAGACCAGAGATTCATGCTCTTTACATAAAGTGATATGCAAGAAATACACAGTCCAGAATTGATGTCCACTCCCTTATACTCTGGGGCAGGACGAATATAACTCTTTATAGCCTCTCTAGTGATATCCTGGAGAAACCCCTCCCTTTGGCTTTGTGATTATGCCTTTGGCTTTTTGATGAAGCAACCTTTGCTCTGCATACTTTGTAAACCCCACTTTCAGCTTGTTTGTCAATAGTCAGAACCCATGCACTCCACAGATTAGGTATCATTCGAGTGGTGGATCATTCTCAGTGCTGCAGTGATGCTAGTGTGTTAGTGTGCATTGTTCAGGTAAGACTGGATCTGACACAATTCTGCTTATGTTTTTAAACCCCTCAGTGTCACTGCTGGGCAGTGTATAGTCCACCAACCAAGTATATCTAGCAGGCAGGGTTCACTGTCCACTGATGAAGAGCTAGAGGGCGACCAACACACACACTGTGCGGCTACTGACTTTACATCTACAAGGTGGAACAAAGAGGTAGGTGTGTCCAATAGAATGGATAATGGCAGGAAATAGTTTTTAAAAACTCAAGCAACACTGCTGTGTCTGATCCACACACACCAGCGCAGAACTCTGTGTCACTTCAGCGCTGAGATTGATCCACCAACTGAATCGTGATAGCACCTAATCTGTGGTGGTCCATGCCATTTTTGAATGTCACTGGAAATGACACTGATTAGTAGTCGTCTCTTAATTCTGCAGAGTACTGTACTTTAGGGTGTGTTTATGCGACTGAGCAAATCCCACTGGAATGAATAGCTATTAATGTTAATGGCTCTATGAGAATAGCCAGCAGGAGAGGGGAAGGAACTGGGGGTGTATAGTGTCATTCTAATTAAATGAAAGCGTGTAAATTAAAAAGAATTGGGAAGCTCACAGTGAAGAAGATTGGAAAACAAGCCACATATTCAGCTTAGAAAGAGACAAATGAACGAGGAGATGGAAGAAGAAGCCCGTGCAATCTTCAGAAAGCAGTTTCTCCCCAATGCCACGGGGGATTTTGGAGATTATGTTGGTAGTTAGGACTGAGGGCTGCCTCAGCTAAAGCTAATTAAAAGTTTATTGGTGGCAGTGGCTGTCTGCGCTGCCTGAATGCCCAGAGTTGGTGGAGGACCATATTGCATGTTGGGATTAGTGCCATAGTGCTGTGGCTTATCATCCCACTGTGTGTTAATAGAGAATTAGGGTTCTTCTCATTACAGAGGATATGTAGAGGGAGGGAAAAGGTCAGGAAAAGGCTGTGGTTATGGACGGTCAGGGCATAGTGCAAGTTGAATAGGTTGCACCTACTTCAGCCTGGGTCAGCCTTGGCAGGGTTGTCCTTCGTCTCCTTTTTCTTGGTACTTGGGAAAAGTAATGACCTTCCTAACCCTTACAAACACACACAAAATAGCAGAGACTACGAACATAGCAAAGAATTCTGAGCAGGAAAGTTTCTCTATATTTCTGCATCTCACACAAATCATTCTCAACCAGGTCCCAGATATATACATATTTGGCTAACAGACCATGAACTGTATAACGTTTATGAAATGTAGTCCACCTTTTGCGGGTGTATATATGAATGTGTGACACCTACAAAGTGTGATAAATCAGCTGTAACTCTGCTCTTGTACCTAACCCACTTACATTTATGGCAGACGCTCCTATCCAAAGTCACTTACAAGGTCACTGGTATTACAGGTAAGCCAACACAGTGTTAGGAGTCTTGCCAAAGGTCTCTTATTGGTGTAGCTCAGACTGGAACCCAGGTCTCTCACATGGGAGCCAATGGTGTTACCACTCTACAACACCAACCACGCCAACTCTAACCATAAGCATAACCTTTTTTGTTTTACACTACAAGTACTCTCTCTGAAATGTCTCAAAACACCATCACTATTGGGAACAGTATTTGGAAATCACCACAATGTTGGCAATGACATTAAGCATTGTTTACTTATAGTATATTTACAGGTTGTTTTTGTATCTTTGGACTCAACATGGCTCCACACTTCAGTTCATACAGATCACAAGAATTTCTACTGTTCCTTGTTGCACTGTCCAGCTCTCACTTTTGTCGGCCACCAATCTAAGGACTGTTTGTACACCTTCAAAAGACCAAGGTATAATTTTACGAGCTGCCGGTTAAGTCAGATTAAACTACAGTAGGGTTCACTTTTTTTTTCACATTTTTTCTTTTTTAGAGATATAACAAACAGCATGTGATGGATGTCTGCATTTCGTTGATTGACATGCCTCATTGCACCGATCACTGCCAGTTAGTGCTCTGCAATTTCTGCAACTGGAAAGGTATTAGCAAGGAGGTATTAAAAAAGTATCCGGATCTAGGTACCAGGTAAAATGTTTGCTTAATGAACAAACAAAACCAATTAAAGCCAAGTTGAGAATTTCTGCCTTGGCCTACATCTCAATAACTGAATTATTGCCTGTGAAAATCTCTTTCAGTTCATAACAATCTCAACAAGCTTAACAACCATCGATGTTATTAAGCCTGTGTATATTTTTAGTTGTACTCTGAGTAGATTTTATCTGCTTTTTAGAATATAAGTTATTATTTATATTCATTTACACTCCTTGGGGTGCCTAGGGGTGGCGAATCAGTCTCGGTGCACCCTGACTCAGTCCCCTGTAATCCACCATTACAGGACAATAAGCCCAGACATCAGCCAAACGGACACATCAAAAGGCCATACCTCTCCTTTTCTTCATGGGTCAGGAGTTATGTCTCTTAACCGATTATAACACCATCTTTCAAAAGGAAATGCTTCATTCATGCTTCAGATTGGTCGCGTGTGTAACATGTTTGCCTGTGTGGCACTGTGTATTCAAAGCAGCAGGTGAGGCTTGTAAGACAAAAAGAACAAGAATGTTTATCAAGAAAATCAATTAAATATTCATCCAGTTTTCACAGGAAATAATGGATTATGCATTTGGAGCTGCCAGAATTAATGAGAGTGAAAGATTGCACGTTGATGTATAGAAAATCCAAGCCTTCAGAACTAGGGCTATGGCAGGAGTTGCAATACTCTGCTGTTGCCGAGCTCCTGATGACTCTGGAGCCACATGAATACACACTCCTTCTATTTGTCTGACCAACCAAATCCAGTCCAATGTCCTCTTTATGAGTGCTCATCTGTATCCCAGACTCTCACTGTGTTAACACATTACGAATCAGCTATGCCAGGAGGATCACAGCCATTGGCTCATGAGCAGAGGCAAGGAAAATGACTTTGGCCTGTGCAGTGCCTCAGTGAGGCTGCCCAGAATGGCAGGAGATCAACAAAGCATGCCGGAGCACACAAACGGTGATAAGTAGAAGCATGTCATGATGTGTGACAAAGCCCACACACAATCAGGCTTGTTTTTAATGCAACGTCAGTATGTGCAGGTCATGTATACAAACAGCTTTACGACACACCTACGCATAAGCCTAAGGTTACAATACCCAGAGCCCAGTGTCAGCTAGAGATTTGAAACGTCTCTCAGAATTGGTGGAACATCATTCAAAATGCCCGGGATGGGGGAGCACTGGTCTGCTCGCACTAAACCAGCCCCCATCACCATGAGGAATGCTGGAACTCGGAAGGTAAAGGAAGTCCTCAGATATGGAGAAGCTCTGACTCCATAAGGGCAAGGCTGGCCTTGCCCTTAAGCGAGGTGGGGCTACACATTTGTTTCATGAAACCTGGAGGTGCAATCACAAGAGACTCACCTGGTTCCAGACCACACCACAGGCTGATTTCCTAAGCCAAGTCACTTCAATGTTCTACTTCTGGCGAGTTGATGGATTTCTCCCCAGATTGATGGACGTCCCTCGAGATCAGGCATCTGGGCATGGGGCGTTGCATCTGTGGTAGCACTCAGACTAATGCCTCCCTGTGTGGCGGTTTATTATTCCAGAACTTCATCCAGAAAATCAGTACCTGACTTCATTGTAGCTGAATACCATCTCTCACTTATATTCCAGTGTAAAACCCATGTCTGTATTTGCCCCCCAAAGCCTTGTAAAGGTCCTTGAAACTATACAAAAACAAACACACACACAGACTCCACATGCACCCACCACGAGAGATTTAAACGCATATACTGGGGTAAATGGCGGGCCGCAGGTCATAGCTCAATGGCGAGGCGACTAGCTCTCAGTGGCCTGCAGGAAGTTTTAGTTAATCAAAGTTAAACCCCACCAACGGGATCGTGGCTTCGGCTGGGCGGAGATTGAGCTCAGGGAAAGGCTTTAGTGTATCCATCAGCACATTGGAGAAACCAGGTCATTCATCAGCACTGCGCCGATCAATAGCCCCGGCTTGTGGAAGCACAATCTGATTTTATTACGGAAATGAAAATAAATAAGGAAACAAAGCGAGTGAAATAAGGTTGAGGGAACACATTGAAGGAGGTGAGAGGGGGGCAGAAGGGAAGGGAAAAGGAGCTGGAGGGGCTTTCATGAGCACAAGCGCTTTTCATAACAGCACAGACCGAATTAGAGTGGAGCCACTTGGCATAGGTGCTGTACACATGCCACCAGCTGATTTTTAGTGAGTAGTTGGTGTTCTCCTCTAAGCATGTTGAGTTGACCAGCAGCATTGGGTTTCAATTTCAGGCCAGGGTGCCAGTTCATCACATGGCGTCACACACACATTCACCAATCCACCTACCAACATTCGTTTTTGTACAATAGGCATTGTACAAAATAGGCTTATACATTTATGTAACACTAGGGCTGAATCACAGATATCTTCCTCAACCAAATGTAGTGTGAAATTAAGTGGTGCAGATGTATTTAGTTTTATAATATTAGATGTGCACTATGTAGAGTGCTGTTTGGACCGAAGCATGGGTACCAGAAAATACACAAATATAGCATTGGCACTTTTTACCACCTGGTTCATTTTTACCACCTGTATTTTTTTTCTTTTTTGGAGGCATCCATATGTTTCATCCGTTCCATGACGTCCAAACCAATGTCTGATAATCTCTGGCCATGAATTTGCTGGTGTCTGTAGTACTTTCTGGACTTCCACATTTCAACTAGATCTGTGTTTTTGTATAACTGCGGACCAATCACAGTCAGCGCTATCTGCGTGTACGTGACACACAGTAACATTTCTGGGGAGGTGCACATCAGACTACAGTGTAGGGTTCGCGTCTATGCAAGACCTATGTGTTGCCGTGTACAGTGTAGGTTTGCAGCAGAAGCATAAATTGGCTCTAAGAGAGAAAGAAGAGCATGCTGAGGAAACCCATGTAGACACAGAAAGAACACAAGGACTCCTCACAGGCCCAAAGTGACCCATGGTGAGGATTGAACCCCTGCTCTTGCATTGAACTTCACCCCTGATTATCAACAGTGGTCCTATTAAGACCCATGTGTTGATGGTGAAACTGTCTTCAGCTTAATGGGGAATGTGTTAATAGCAACAAAATAGGTTCTTTAATAATTAGTCTCTTTATTTACAATAGAAGAATCCTTTTTGTTGCTACACATGCAAGCAACACCTTCTCCATCAGTCTGAAGAAACATTTCACCGTGCCAACTCCCAATTCAGCACATTTAGAACACAAGGTTGTAAATTAAACCACGGTCTTTAATCAAGAACCCTTAAGAACCATCTTTCTTTTTAAAGATTGCATGCTGGGTAGCCTGGATCAAAGCAATAGCTAGCAATTTATGCTTGGCAAAGCTGCTGAGCCTTTTGTAAATCGCCAGACAATGGGCAACATCAAGGTTGCTTATATAAGCAGGTCAGAAAAATGAAGCAGTGACCTTAAAGACATTGCTCTTGGTGGAAAAGGAATTTTCCTGGCATCTTAACTTGCAAAAGCTATCGATCGTCTGATTCCAGAGTTGGCCCTCATCAGCAAAGCAGCATCAGGTTAATATAATCCTGTTTATTTGATCTCCATTCCCCCTCCGCTAGTGTGAACACTTGAATAACACCAGAGCGGACGAGGACCCTGTGCCAGGACGCTGGAAGGATATGGAAAAAGCACTTTGACGTTCGGCAAGGCTAAGAGAGCAAAGCCAGCATGAGCTCTCACAGTGGAATACTCACTGCTTCTGTGAAGATAAGGGCCCTATTACTCTGTGATCACATTGGCAATCAATCTAGCACAGTATCTTGTAAACTGGCATTGAATAAAAAAATTAATCAATTGGTGCTACTCTGTGAAGTACTCAGCTGAGAAGGAAAACTCAGAGATCATGGGACCTTCATCCTCCCAGTGTTACCATTATTTAGTCAGGATGGGCCCCGCTAACATGTGAAAACGGCACTGACGAAACCTAACTATAATAAAAAACTTAAAGTCAGCTCCAAAATATAAGAAACTGCAGTATTTCATTTTTTTAAAAAGCTATTTAATATTTTACCAAATTTGGCCACCACTTCCTCCCATAAATCACTCATTTTCCAAAGCCTAGTGACATAGTTAATTTTCTCTAATACAGCTTCTGTGTCTAATAAATCACTTCCTGAAACTTTAACTCAGGAAATTGAGACTCAAAAATCATGGAAAAATCAAGGAAGTACTAGCATTTTAACTTTATTGTTGTGATTATATTTTTGAATAAATAGACACTAAATATAATGTTGATCTAACATTGATTCTTTCTTTTTCTTTAACATTTAAATATCCATTATTAAAAGCTTCAGTCTTAGTACTCCTTTTTGGAGCTGATGTTGTGTAGAACACGTATTGAGTTGCGCTGTAAAACTGGAGAATAACTAGGAAGACACACCCACTCTCAAAAAGTTTGTAGATAGTTCCAGCACTGCCCGCTAAGGATCGCCCAGTCAGGCTTCTGATTCTAATCCAGATTAGTCCTACCTTCACGGAGCTAATGGCCTGCCTGAAATTAATTTCTCTGTAACCTGATAGATGGCTTTGTGTCCTCTCAGAGACAGGGCAATCTTTTCATCCTTCAGGATAAATACCAGTGTAGGACATTCCTCTGTTATTTTGCAAACATCCCCATTTTTCCCCCTCCCAGCAAACGCAGGAGTCTGCGGTGGCAGGTGATGGATGAAGCAGGGCGTGTGCTCCATCGCCCAAACATATTGACAATTAAATCATAAATCTGGGGAAGCGAGACAGCTTTTATCTTCAAGGCCTTCCGTCTGCTTTTCAGAGCCTTTTTTTCCCAAAGTGTTCTCATCTGACAGGAATGTTCAGAAACATTTTCCACAAGTACCATGTCGTTAAGACTTTATAACACAGTTACTACATATAATAAGGCAACATTAATAGTCCTTAGTAGTATGTACATGCATTCAATTTTATAACCAAATTTCTGCATCATCGTGTAATGCATTGCAAATAATGATTATAATATGATAAGATTACAGACCAGATTACATATTATAATGATGTTATAACCCATTTATAAGAATTTAAAAGCTGTTTTTGAGCTCAAAACTGTAGTCAGACATATTTCAGACAAAAGCAATGGTATTTGAAACCACAGCACCACCTCCAAGAACACTTCTGAGGTCACAAATACACTTATCTTACGCATAATTAATTGTCATCAATTGCATAATTAACATGGTCTTACAATGTAATACACTTTCATTTACATCACAAGGCACCTCTCTATACATTTGACCTCATTCTGGATGTGAACTGCTGACAGATCTATGCAGATTTGTGATGATTTGTAAAGCATTATAAACTAATTAATAAATTAATAATTAAAAAATATAATTAATGAGATGTTTTTTTCCAGACAGTCATAATAATAGACATGTGCACATAAACCAGTTAATACAACCATAGCTTCACCTAGTTGGGCCAACAGTTTAGTTCTCACATGATAGGCCTTCTAACCTATAAACAGCACAACACAGTCCGCTTAACAAGGTCAAACACTTTACACTGGAGAGGGTGTTTGATAAATAGTTTAAGTTATAATGTTATAATGAATTTATTATTATTATTATGTTATAATGAATACATAAAATATGTAGTTTTCTAGAGGCTTATAAACGTGGAATTCGTAGAAAGTGTCACCGAATTTTCATCACACACTTGCAAGCCTCCCATTGGGAGAAAAACGCCCATAGTGAAGGCAAAGAAAGGTGGAAAAGGAGAAAAGGGTCGATCAAAAATGAATGAACGGGAATACATTATCTGGGAAATGTGTGGAGATCAAAGGGAGAGGATGAGAGAAGATTTTTTTTTCTTTGGGACACTGAGGGGCCAAGGGCCCTTTTCTTTGGCACGTTCATTCTCATTCTGTTGTCCTCCAATGACTGAAATATTCATCCTGCTTCCCATGAGCTGTGGCTCGGACGGCAAGTGTTCAGGACAGGTCTTCAGAGAGCCATTAACTTCCATAAATAAATAAACACGCCCCTGTGCCTCGTTAGCCTCTGAGAGGCGGGATGTCCGTTTGTGGCCGTCAGATTGTGTTTGCCTCGAACATCTAGTGAGACACAGAGTGCTACAAACACAAATAAGCATGGGTCTGAAACTCAGCCTACACTGCCCCTGGTCAGAGGACACAATGTATAATTAATAACGTCAGCAACTATGTACTGCAACAGCTGTGGACACAGGCATTAATTTGCTTGCATTATTACCTTAAAAAAGCACCAAACTAAATAAGAGAGTCTGGAGCTGCTGCACAGGGGCGTAAGGATCTCATGCCTAGTGCTGTGTGTGTAGCAGAGGAGTATAAACTTACCAGCATTAGGTTGTGGAGTCGTAGGAACTGCATTCTCTGAAGTGATGCTGTGCCATCCATTAGTCAGAGCGGTGCATGTCGCCATGTTCTCCAATAATCCACTAAAGGTACCTGACCTCACTAATACAGTGGAACCTCTACCTACGAACTTGATCCGTTCCGTGACCCAGTTTGTAAGTAGAAAAGTTCGTTTCTCAAGTCAATTTTCCCCATTTAAAATAATGGAAAAGCAATTAATGCGTTCCAGCCCACACCCCAAAAGTCACCCTTTCTGCACTGATATATGTTTACAACACTCTCAAATTAGTAAAACAAATACATGTAGCGTTACTAAAAATAAAAAAGAAATACAGTGGTAACAGTAATAAAAAAGAAATAATAAAGTTGTAAGTGGTTAAACATCGCTACCTTGAAGACGTGACGACTGGCTGGAGGAGTAACACAGGCACTGGCTGTATGACGGGAGGTGGGGGGTGAGGGGGAATAACGGAGAGTAGGCGGTGAATGTGGGGAGACGAAGCGTAGATACGGCTTAACTTAGCATGAATGTCGATATCTGCTATTTACGCTAATGCTAAATTGCTAAAGCTACAATGTGCTAATCTCACTCAAGCTCACTCAAGTCTGGGCGCTGGGAGACTCTCCTATTGGGGTCAGTGGCCATTTCCAGGCCAGGCTCGGGTTCATTTCTAGAGTCGTGGTTCGTTGGTGGAGGCAAAAATATTCAAATGCCCGGTTTGTATCTTGGAATGTTCGTTAGTAGAGGTTCCACTGTATTTGTGGCTGAATGCCATTAAATTATCACATAAATGTTCCAACATAATTTAAGACCTTCCCAGAAGAGTAGAATGTAAATATGGTCTATTGTAAATTTACAATAACTGGCAGCAGTTTGTGCTTTTTTTTAATTTATTTTATTTTTTATATAAGAATACTGTTTTTTAACAGCACATGTGTTTTTGTTTTTTTTGTATTATACAACAGATAAATTGATTTTAGGGCTGGACCAAAAAGTCTGATATTTTTCCACTGGTTATGTTTTTAATTTATATATATATCGTTATCAATGAAGGCAATGCCCCACTGCACCCCTGTTCAGGCTCGTCAACATAAAAGTCCTTGTGCGAATTAACTTAAAAGCCCTACTTTCAATGAACTGTTGTGAAATTACAGTTTGTTATGTCAGTTTCAATACTTTATTTAGACCACCCCCACAAAGCTAGGCAAAAAATGCTTAAAAAAAAAAAAATAAATAAATAAATAAATAAATGCTAAAATAGCACTTCAAACAAACCAAGACTCAAATAAAACATACAAAGTCTTTAACAGAAAACATGAATGGACTTATAGAGAAAATCAGACTGCAGGAAATGACAAAATAAGAGTTTTCCAGCTTCACAAGACAGCACCGTCAAGGCAATAATGAAACTATTAAAAAAAATTTTAGAGCCTCTATCTCTTTGTGAACAAGTGATGACTTTTTTAGCAAAGGTACATTAGTATACAAAAAGAAGTAAAATTCCTTGTGCTACCAGTGTCTCTTGCTGAACGGCCATTCTCTTATTTGAAGTAAGATACCGTAATAAGAAAATGCTGACATGGTGCAATGTAAATGACATTGAAAATACCCATAATGCTTTTCAGTCTAGAGCAATTTTCAGTATTTAAATGAAACTGTAGTTTACTGTAAGAATTACTGTAAAATTACAGAAAATAAGCTGTTATTGTCCACGAAGTTGTTCCCAGTGAAGTGTTCACATATTTTAACACAGAAAATGAACAAAACATGTCACCTGACTTAGAGAAGTACAAGGCTTTGGTCATCCTTGCCACTACAACTTCATTTGACTAATTTAGCTTTAGACAGAGGTGCTCAGGTAAACTGATCTTTAGCTTCTTCTTTCTTGTAGTTTCTACACAATCGCACACGGTCTCCCTCACATACTCAGGCTCATTTCAGTTCGCTGGCGTATCCTCGTCTGAACCCTTTATCACTGAGGTACCTTCCCCTGTATCCGTAACTTTCCCTTGTTCATTCATAATTTAGATACAATCACAGCGAGGCTCAGAACCCAGGCATCATTCCTTTATTTCTTTCTCAAAGTGACCTTGAAAGTCTGCTTGGAAAGACAGCGCTCGCTCTCTAATGGTGTCCCACTGGGTGTGATTACCTCTCTTTATGAATATGCATATTGCACATAACACTAGACCCGGCCGAATGTAAACAAAGGAACAGCGTATAAGGTAATGACTTAAGTGATATTTATGAATGTGGAGAATGGAGGAAAAGCATAAGGAGCCATGAGTTAATCTCTAAATAGGGAGCAGGGATCAGAAAATGGTGTACGCTGTTCTGGTTTTTGCTTAACATGCAGAATTTTGTTATGCCGTTAAATGAAAGATTCCCGATATGAAGCGTTATTGTTTTGCGCATCATTAAAAGAGATGAAACCCAAGCATTGAACCACTACAGCAGGGCCATCACTAATTTCAAAATAATAGATGTAAACTAATCTGAAACCGGACAGCACTCTGCCACATGGAACAAACCGTGTTCTCCACTGTGCTTAACAACCCCAACACCCATCCTGCAGCCCTGTACAGGCCTGAAAGGAATTGCCCTTGCCTTGGTAAGTAGATGGAGTCAGCTTGTGATGTCGTTTCTCTGTTAGCGTGAGATAGGCCTTGGAAACAAGTAAGTGTGGAGGCTGTTTGGTGGAACCAGGCTTTCAGCATGCGGGCCAGCCGCCCCGACTCCATCCATCCGTCAAGAGCGCCCTGGCGGAAAACAGTGTTTAAACTCACAGCGGGGGCGACAGGGCACACTTTCCTCCAGCGCATGGGGCTTTCTTTTCGTTTCAAGAAACTGAGGCGAGCGCTCCTCTTCCTCCTGAGTCTGACAGCAGCAGTGGGGAGAGGATAAGCCAAGTGAAGAGGAAGAGAGGTCTAGCAGTATGGAGGGCAGATAATCTTCATCCCCCACCTCCCCGGCCCTGCAGCTTTTGGTGACAAAATAGAGAAAGGATGCTGGGAAAGTCTTTATATCAGGAGAGTTGGTCCACTTGGTGACCATTTGGTCTGTTTATTCCCACTCATATAAGACTAGGATCAAATTTGTGTGAACGAGGAGCGACCAATAAGAACAAAACTACAGGGATCTTGTTTAAAACCTTTTAAGAATGCTTTAAAAAGATGGTTCTTATGTTTTTTTTTTACAAGAAAGCTTGTAACAACAGAAGAACCATTGTTGTTGCTATAAACTGTATGCATACGTATGCCCTAATCCTAACCATCTATTTAAGAGCATTAAATTGCTTTGTAGTCCCTGTAAGAACTAGTTTAAGTTCTTTAAGCCAGGGTGATTACATATTACACAATTCCCAGGGTTTGTACAATGTGTACTAAATATAATTGTCAATTGTACAATGTGTGCAAACTACACTTAAACCTAAACCTAACTCCAAAAGATTAGAAGCAGCCGACTTTGTGCTTCTTTAATGCTATCGCTAACACCTAACCCTAAACTTAACTGGTAAATCTACCTCTGAGCTACAAAAACACTGTAAATACAGAGATGTGTGCTTGTGTAATTGCTCTAACAAACAGCACTGTATTTATAGTTTGTGTGGATTTAATGAAACAGCGCCACCAGTGGATGCTAAGTGATCATCAAACAATTACAAACTACGGTGAGTCAAAATGTACTCTGTTTTTAGAAAGATCTGTAGTGCTGTTTTCAGTAAAATAGGTACTGATGTTTGGAGGAGCTCTTGTTGCAGAGTGGGTCCATCTTTAACATATAGCTTGGTACAGAATGGTACATCATTCCTGATACTTCCGTACATATGAGAGCAATTGCCCTCCGAGCCCAGATTAAAACACACATTTAGAAAGTCTGTCACTAGGGAGGAGAGGTTATTTTGCCTAAAGCTTTCCTTGTCCTTAACCTCTTCAAGTCCCAGGCTTATTATATCTGAAGGCTTCTTACTCTGTAACTACTGGGACTACAGTTGCAGCTCAGTTATTCTTAGAAGTGTGTAATAAAACTTTGGGGTCCTGGCTATTTTAGGGGCAGATATTTTATAAGAGTTTGAACTCCTCCTCCTCCTCCTCCTCATGGCACAAGCGCTAAAACATTTTTCTGAACGTCTCGAGAAATCATCCACTTTTGCAATAAAATAATTTATGCTTCTATGGGAAGGCGTTACACTGTGTTAAACATTACTGTTAAGATTTGATGGCACTTAACCACATAACCTTATTAAAGTCAGGCGTAGGGTGAGGTCTGCATCTCAAACCCCTCAGACTCATCCCAGATGTGGATGTTCCCAAACTACCGAACATACAGTGCCTGTTCCTATTGTTTTGATGAGGTCCACTTCTCAGCATCGGGAAACTCTTTGTGAGGCTAATTCACACATTTAAAACCCTGTTGTCATCCATGATATTCACTGTGTAGCACTGGGTCGAGAGTATACTTTCCACCATGGGAAATATTCTGAAGGTCCGTTAGCTCTTCTTGCCAGTGACATAATTAACGTAAGCTACAATCTGTGCAGTAGGCTAGTGCTAAGTGTGAGGGATAATTAAGAACTACAGATTTTGAATGGCACAGTATATTTCTCCCTGGTCCTGCTTTTCATTATGTGTCTGTAATAACTGTATAATTACTAATTAATAATACCACATAATGACAATAATGTAGTTATGGGTAATATATTCACAGTTATTGATGGATTAAAGATGTTGTGTAAGTACATATTTAACAAGAAGAAGACGACGAAGAGCTAGGAGAAAGTCAATGTCCCTCAACTCATTCCTCATGTAATTTCATAGTAACTATCACTTATGTAATTACACAATAAAACAGGTTTCGCCGTATTTTTACATAAGCTAACATACTATAATTCATCTCTGACGGTGCAAACATCACCTGTGGTTAATGTTATTACATAGTGTTACAATAAAACTAGATTCAAACAGTCTAAGTTCCATTGTCTCCTTGTTTCCACCTCATGTGTCTCATTGTCCCTGACTTCACCAACATCAGCCGTAATACAAAAGGAAAGAGACAAGAAATAGGTGGTGACATTAGCCCAACAGGAACAGCCTTGAGTTAATAACTGAAAACAAACTGCAAAACACAGTTAGATCAATGGACCCTACAAGGGCACCATTAAAAATGAGCTGACAGAGAGCAAAACTTGGAATTAGTCATTACTAAGCCATAACTTGATTTTCTGTAGACGTGTCAGTTTCAGTACCTTAAAGGGGACGTATGCTACCCCTTTTCCACAAGTGAGCACAGTTCCCTGGGGTCTTAATGAAATGTCAGTGGCTTTTTTCATTCAAAATACCATTCTCCACAAAGATAAAAAAAAACAGAGACATTTTCTCTCACATCTAAACAACACTGTTCAAAATGTCTGAGAGCCCAGGAGTGTGGAGCAAGAGGCAGACGATCTCGGGCTAAACTGAGCTCTGGATTTTATCTTGTTTACTTTCTCTGCATTTATTCAGTGCACATTCTGGGTTTGTTTTGTTCAGTTATTTGTCAACGTACAACCAAATGTATCCTATGCATTTACCCCATCTTTGGCTGTGAACACACACACTAGTGCACTAGGGGCTATGAACACACACCCAGAGCGGACGGGCAGCCATCTCTGCCTTGTTCAAGGGCACTTCAGCCGTGGATGTTCCTCGGGATTGAACAGGCAACCTTCTAGTACCCAGTGCCCGGATTCTAACCAATAGGCTACAGTTGCCCCCATCTTTGCTTAACCCCATCTCTGTTTAACCCCATCTTTGCATGACGGGAAAAGTCTCTGCACTCTAAGATGTCTGGCAAAATCAGAACAGCTCGGTTTATCCCATACTTGTACCCCCCCAGTAGGTCCCTTTCAAAACTGTGATGATCATCTGTGATGAAGCAGAGGATGAATTTATCCCAGTGACGTTTGTGAGAATGTCGCCGGGACACTGCCAACACATTAACTTGGTTGTTGCCATGCCAACCAAAAAGGGGGGGGTCAGTGAGTTCAGTTCCCAGCCAAAAGACATCATCAGTTGTACACATCCTGTGCAAAGGGTTGTTTAGAAGGGGGAGCATGCTGCTGGGTTGTTTGATCCTTGTGGTATTTTGACCAAAGTCACAGACAATCATAAAGAACCCAAATGAACTGTCTCCTTTGAAAGTGTTGCAATTTGGACTTAAAGCTGAAGATTTAAAGTCTGATTTTAGAAATTGTTTAAGCCTCTAGTGACAACGTACCTTTAATAATAAGTGTCCCCTGGTCAGTTACACACAATACATAGACAGATGCACCAATTCAGCCCGTGTGCATAGCCTCATAATTCCAGATGATAATCAGGAACGATCAGATGTAGGAAATAAAGCTGCAGACCCTAGAACATTTAAAAATTGGAGCTAGATTCTTAGTCACTCACACACTCGTGTTTAACAAAATACTTACAATGGCCACATCAGTGATACCCTGTGTCCTCCAACCAACCATTTTGATGCCCAAATTATCAGAACCCTACCATAATCAGGCTTGTTACTTCACATTCCTCATATCCCCAAAGGTAAGCACTGCCAGCGCTGAGCTATATCATACATTTAGCGAAGGAGAGTGGAATAAATGTCAGAAACAGCCACAATATTTCTGTGCAGGGCCCAAGGCTTTGAAAGGCTCTGCTTTCATGGTTTTGTGACGCCAGGCTATAAGCAGCAGCTGACTCCTGACTTTGCCCTGGCACTCGCTGGCCTCGATGTTGAAAAGTGGCTACGGGGGACTCTTCCATCTTCATGGCTGATGCTTTCCACCCCCCCCCCCCCCCCACACACACACACACACCCACTCTCTCCCCTCGCCATCTTCCTCTGGCCTAGTTTCCACCAGTTGAAAGGCCACGCAGATTGCAGACACAGTTCCCTTAGGTGATCGTCTGATTGAGCTCCTCCTGAGCTGGGGAGGAGTGGTCAGGGCTGGGAGAAAGATGGTGGAGATTGGCCAGAGATAGCAGTGTGTCCACATGGGAGCGTGCTGTGACATTGATGCTTAAAGCCTTGCGTTAATGAAGATGAATACCAGCTCCACAGGCAACCCTCTGTCAATATTATTGAGGGTGCTATGATAGAAGGTCACTCTCAGGGATGAGTCTCCCCATTCCTTGCAGTGAGTCCTTCCACCAGCAGAGGCCACACTCAGAAGTTTTCAACAATCATCGTAACATCCTAGGGCTTAAGGACAGTCTTTAAGCTGCATCTCAAATGGCTATTTACTCATTACCTAGTGCATTTCACATATATGAACTACCTTTTTGTACACACCTCTTCTGCTAATAATGTTCCAAATGTAATCCAGAGGGGAATAAATCAGGGATGTTTCTAAATCACACGTTCCAAAGGTCACGTTTTAGATTTAGATGCCTTCTGCAGTTCCTGTGTCCTGTAGTTCTCCAGGTCAAAGTTGATTTGGTACCGCTGTGATTTTAGTGGGGCACAGCAACATTTTACTGGGGCATGTACTGGGTATAATGATGCCCCTAATATGAAGCCATCCACTTTATGCTGCAGAAAACTGGAACTGTATGCTCTGAAGTAATCCATACCTATCTAACTTTTGCCATGAGCTGGAGTGACATACACTCTCTGACACAGAATTAACATCAATCAGACACTGACCTCGCTGGCAGGCCACAATCAGATTCTCACAGCAAGTCTCCAATGTTTAAAAGGAGTAAACCAGAGGAAGCAGCAAAGAGGAACAAACTCTCCAGTCTGAGCTCTGATTTCAGAAGAAACTTTAAGTGCACTACATAGGGAGCTACTTAAAATTCAGACTCGCTCCCTCTCTTTCTTACTTTTTTCCCTCTTTTTTCTCTCTCTCTCTCTCTCTAACAAATGGCCTGTGAGGGACCCAGTCTCTGGCCCCTTCTCCTCAGGGCTAATGAAAGTGTCAGCAATTGGTGGGGATTGGTAATGGCGGCATTTAGCAAGGCTGTCTAATTGTGCTGCGCATTGGGTTGTATCTGCCACGTAATGTGTTTGCGCTTAATTTGCTGCCTTCCTTCCACCAGAGATGGATATTGCCCATTCTCCACTCATTCGCATTAGCGCTGGAGAGAAGCGAGGAGAAGAAAAGAGGGAGAGAGAAAGAGGGAGATGAGCGAAAGGTTGCGAGACGGTTAATTGAAACCCATGAGAGGTTCTGAATGGGGAAACGGTGTCTTTTCATCTTAGTTATGGAGGGTAAATAAAAAGCACTCCATAACGCCCTCCCCCAGTGAGTTATGAAGCGCCCTATCTGCCCAGGGACACAAAAGGGATCGAAGGAACCGGAATTCGGGACAGAGCCAAACAATGTGATTTAACAATAGAAAACAAACCAGGAGGCATCTACATAACATCAGGCAACAACCGAGGATCTGCAGTTAGCACAACACAAAAACTAGCACAGTGCCTTGTCAGTAGAAAGGAAATGGAAAAAAAAGCAGAAGGTAACAAGAAAGAAGAGGAAAAAGAAGCAAAAATATCGCTGACTGCGAGAACTCACAGGACGAGGAAAGACTCCAGGGTCTTCCTGGAAAAGAAAACTTTCACTGCCCCAAAGCCAGGAAAGGAGCTTCTTTCCCAATGAATGAGAGGCTTATCTTTAAATGAAGGCTTGTCTATTTATCTAAAAAAATAATGATAATCAGTAGTTACTCTCTACGGACCCCAAAACCCAGGAATAACACAAAGGCACAAAGTGTCACTGGTGCAGAGCACGATAGCAACCCCCATGAAGTATTTCTCAAATGTGAGTGGGTGTGTGAGAAATACCTGCAGCCCTTGTGGTGGAGTTCCTAACAGTGAGTCTGTATCTGAGTGAGTTCTGTGAGTATTTATTGTATATAACTGTGTGAGTACCTGAGATTGTATGTGAATGAGTTTATATATGAGTGAGTGAATCTAGTTTAACAAGTCTATCATGCACTTATTTCATTTTATTTTATTGTTTTTTATGGTAATTCCTAAGTTGTTTGTAGGATTTTTTTTTTTTCATTTAAGGAACCAATTTTTTTTTTTTTTTACAAAATGTTTTGTTATTTTCTTTATATTACAATCATGTTGGGAAAAAAAAACATGCACTTGCTTTAAATGATGATTTGTAAATCAGGGGAACAGCTAAAAACTTGTGGCTCATAAAAACAGGCTCAAGTTTGAATGAAAATGAGAGAATAATTTGTAAATTATTTTTGTAAAGAACAAATGATTTAATCTTAGTCAAATACAAAGTAATCACACAGTCTTTAATGCAAAATGCTAAATAGTGCCTCCTGGTGGAACAGTTAAAAATCGTTAGTGTGTGGTGCCACCTTGTGGACAATTTTATGATAATGTTGAGTATGTATTTGATTAGTGAGTGAGTTAAGTGCTTTTCTTTTAACATGAGTTTTCCTGATTTCAACTTTTAATGATTTAATAAAAACAATAACTTGGGAATGGATTAAAAAACTTTGGTGATTTTGCTAATAGTTTTTTTTTTTTTTTTTGGGGTCATGTCCCTCTGGGCCTCTGTAATTTCTAATCACAAAACAAAGCAATAAAACCCTGTCTGGGTTGAAGCACAGGCTGCGATTCAGGTACAAGGATTTTAATAAAGCTCAGGTGAAGCGCTGAAGAACTAAGCTGAGTGACAGCTTCCATTGAAGCAAAATTACCTGTTGCTTTGATCCATGTTTCTTTGATCCGCAGATGTGGAGAGTGGTAACAAGGCGAGGCCGGGCGCTTCGCTGCATTCATCCACAGGTTAAACCCGTGTCCCGGTTCTTGGAGGTTAAGAGACGAGTGGCTGGCTTTGATGAGCTGCATCTCATTTCACGATCCCTGCTCTTGCTTCATGCTCCGCTTCGTGTGCCGTCACTGACCGAGGAGTGTCCCTGGGTGTCCAACCAGCTTTCCTATGAAACTAAGCATGAAATCCATATTTTAAATAGAATAAATAGACTTCTAAAATGTCAAAATGTTTAGCGAGGTCCAGTCTTGTCTCACACACGCTCTGACCTTTAATGTAGTTCTTATTCGGAATATTCCCAGTAATGGGGACACAGTGGGGACACAGTTGGGACACAGAAGGTCTAGTATTGTATGTAATCAAATGAATCTTAGCATGGTGAGGGAATGTGTTAATGCTAAGTGGCAAATCAGTGTTGAGTAAAGCCTCTAAAACAATGGAAAAACCATACCATTTGTGGGCGGAGCATACACTGGTCAACTGTATTACACATGATGCATGGGTCATTACCAGTGTTAATTTCATTAAACAAAATCTATTAGTTGACAAACTGTTTTTAATAAATAAAACTAGACAACAATTAAATAAAAAGAATCATTTAAAGACAAGAAATATACAAAACATACTACTTTAACTATTCATCAAAAAAATAGTAATTTATACTGATAAATGGAAATTGTTTCTGATTTGAAAATCACACGGAAACAAAAACAGGAAAAAGTCTCTTTGCTTATGGACATTAGTAACAAATAATGCGTCTAAAATCATAAAAATACTCGATAAACACGATGACACTCATGATTGGACGAAGCCTTGGCTGTCGTCATTGAGATCAGCACAAACTTTTCAACTCATACATATCTCGCGTTTGAAGGTTTGTTAACATCATATCCTCACTTTTTTGTGTGTGAAGGTTTGTAAAATGTGTGTAGCTCTCTTTTATTTAAAGGAACAGGTGCAGGGCTTAGACGTGGGGGAATGATGAAGGCTGACGTGTTGCTTTCTATTGGTATTTTGAGTCAAGCCATGTGTTAACTTGTGGAAAAGGAGTATAATATATTTTATAATACCACTTTAACTTATATTTGGCAGCAAAGCCATGGCTTGTCCATAAGGCTATATGTCTTACATTGTCCGTACAGTGCTTATAGTGGGTGTATAGCCCTTGTCCTTGCTTTATGGACACTGGGAATGCAAATATTTCAGACATTTTTAAGATTTCAGCTTCACTCTCATGTTGAGGCTGTATGAAAATGGACGCCAATGTAGAGGGGAAATAGCTTGCATAATTCTGCCTTCTCCACTGCAGGAGACAGAGAAAACAGAGATGTACTTAAGCCATATGGCAAACTCACAGCCTGTGTGTGTGTGTGTGTGTGTGTGAGAGAGAGAGAGAGAGTGAAGGAACAGCGTGCAGCTCTCTCAACTTTCACACTGACCTTGTGAAACACGAAGGCAGATCTCCATGGCAACTCTGCAGCAACCACTGCAATAGCTCCTTCCAAGGAATAAATGACGGCGGCTATGCAGAGGATCACTGAGAGACAGAGAGAGGGGGAGAGAGACAGACAGAGAGACAGACAGAGAGAGAGGGAGAGAGACAGACAGAGAGACAAAGGTGGAGGGGGGGTGGGGGAAGAAGAGGAAAAACTGTAAATATTCCAACTTATTTTTGGCCTGCTTTTAAACAACGACAGAAGATGAACAGCTAATGGCAGCGACTGCGTGATTGCAGAGCTATAGAATGTGAAGAGCATATATATAATCCCCAGCCCCCTCTTCTTTTTCTTTCCACCCCTCCCTGACAAGCTGCCATCAATTCCCTGTGTGCTCATGCCGCAGGACCCATCCAATTATTATAAAGGTCAATATTCTTTGAGAAGGTGAGGGTAATATACAGCGCTCTCTCGGGAGTGAGGCGAGGGAGGGTGCTGCTGCAGCTGCGGTGAATGGGGACAGAATGAATAGCTAATCACCATGATACAAGCAGCTAAAGTTCATATCCATCAGTGCAGGCCACCTTCGAGAGCTCCGACACACGACCGGAAGCAAAGAGAACGCTTACGGCTGACAAACAGAGGGTAACGGTTCGCTGTAGGAGTCGGTGAGTGAGGCTCTGTGACACCTACAGCTGATATAAACCCACGTCAACAAGTGTCTGTTAGAAAAGCCACTCAAAGTATCCCAATAACTGCCCGAAGCTCTGTGCCCTGTCCAGAGTGTGTCCTTATCATGTGCCCAGTTATTCCAGGAAGGTCCTGGAACCCCCGCAACCCTGATCTCTGAGTGAATGAATGGCTTTGTGGGGTTAGTCGTGGACTGATCCCCTCTCCAGGTTGTGTTTCTGACCTGCGTCCAGTGACTTTGCAAGGCTTTGGACCAATTGCGATGCTGATTATGTGAAGCAGTTACAAAGAATGAATGAACACATAGATGGATGGCTATGTGGAATTTTCTACAGTTGAGAGTGACTGGGTGAGTGAATAATGCCCTGTGATGGACTGACTTCGCCTCCAGGGTGTGTACCCAGGGACTCTGTATAGGATTTGGATCCACTGCTTCACATTAATCAGGATTGGGGTGGGTCTGAGCGTTGCAGAACAAACGGACGAACAAATGAATGAATGATTGACTAGGTGAGTGTGTAATGTCCTGTGATGGACTGGACCCTGTCCAGGGTGTGTTCTACACTTATACCCAATGGTTCTGGGTGGGCTCAAGACCCACTGCAACCCTGAGCAGGATGAAGAGATTACAGGAGGTGCATGAATGACGCAATGAAGGAAGCGTATAAGTCTAAAAAAATCATCTGTTATAACTTCACTCACTCATTCTTTCAGTCATTCACCTAAATCACTCTTATCCTAATCAGGGTTGCAGTGAATGAAAGTATGCAGAAATGAATGAATGAATGAATGAATGAACTAAGTCTAAACAAGCATCTATTAAGAATTGTCTCACAGTCACGGTGGAAAGTGTCACAGGAACGTTGGCCTGTCACTCCTCAAGAAAGCCTTACGTAAGTGTCATGTAGCGTTATGAAAAAATCACCTACAGCCAAGTGTTATCAACTAAATCCAATCAGTCTTCCGTCACATCTCATGTGTGGATCTAGCTCCAGCAGATTGAAAGAGTCTTTTTTGCATAAGGTGTGACAGATCTCTCTCTTCCACCTTAATGCTTTCCTTTCCAAAGCAGCCATTTGGTGGAGCCAGTGAACCGCTTCCTCCTCACTTCACTCCTCACTTCAACATGGATGAAAAACAGAGCCTCCGATCCCTCCTAGCGCAGAACACACGCTCACACACACACACTTACATACACTGACATTGCAATGTCTTGCTTTTGGGGGGTAGTTTGCACATCTGCAAACCAGTCATTCATGAAATTACAGTCTAATGGGATGATATTAATGTATGATGCGGCCAAAACCGACACTAAAACTGGACTGGTATAATATAGTGATAATAAGTAAGTAGCTGCCATTTTGTACAAGTATTGGAACTATATACTGCACACAGACAACAGGCTTATTACACTGAACCATCACTGGATTAGGAACACTTAATTTGTATCAACATTTTTTTACAGCTCCACAGACTGTTGTCCACCTGTTTATACTTTATCATACATTTCACCTTGTTCTTCAGCGCTCAGGGCCCCCACAGAGCAGGTGTGATGTGGTGGTGAATCATTCTCAGCGCTGTAGTGACACTAAAGCGGTGGTGTTGTGCTGGTGTAGAGTGGATCAGACACAGCAGTGCTGTTAGAGTTTTAATACCTCAGCGTCACTTCTGGACTGATAATAGTCCACCGACTAAAAGTATCCAGACAACAGCATCCTGTGTCCACAGAGTAAACATAGAATAGTATGAAGACCATTACATGAGGGCATGTCTCATATTTATGACTCATACAACACTGTTACTTGTTGAATATACAGAATGTCTTCATTGTATTTTTAAAGTTATAAATTACAATATACAAAGCCCAGCATTAGAGCAAGATTTTATTTTAAATGATTAAAATCATAAAAGTTATCTTTAAACTCTTAAAAATATATGTACTACAAAGGGTTCTTTGAGTGATGCCATAAAGGAACCATCCATCCATCCATTATCTGTAACCGCTTATCCAATTTAGGGTCGCGGGGGGTCCAGAGCCTACCTGGAATCATCGGGCGCAAGGCAGGAATACACCCTGGAGGGGACGCCAGTCCTTCAGAGGGCAACACAGACACACACACACACATTCATTCACACCTACGGACACTTTCGAGTCGCCAATCCACCTGCAACGTGTGTTTTTGGACTGTGGGAGGAAACCGGAGCACCCGGAGGAAACCCACGCGGACACGGGGAGAACACACCAACTCCTCACAGACAGTCACCCGGAGCGGGAATCGAACCCACAACCTCCAGGCCCCTGGAGCTGTGTGACTGCGACACTACCTCCTGTGCCACCGTGCCGCCCCCATAAAGGAACCACTTCCATTAAAAAAAAAAATCCATCACTCGATCTTAAGGTTCTGTTCCTATTTAACTGTGTTAGCATCGCCACAAAACTTTTATTTTTAAGGGAGCTGCTTTGGGCCTCTGAATATAAATAGCATTTTACAGGGAGGGTTTGGAGCAAAGCTGGATACATCTATGGAGTGAGAAAATAGACTACAGTGGTGAGGAAACACAGTTCTCTCTGGTTTGTTTATATTTAGAGGCTCCATGTCTTGGAATTCCCACAGAAACTCATTTGTAACTAGAGCTGTTTAGTTTTGTGGCACTGTCGCTAAAGCAGTTAGCCGTCTTTCGAGTTCGGAGACATTAAGTGATCCGAAACAGCAAAAATAAGTCAATATTACCCACCTATGGAGCCGGAATAGAGCAATATCCTCATATTGATTCATGCTTTTCAACATTTGGAGTTCTCTCCATTTAATAAGAAACTCCAGATGCCTCTGCCATGAGCGAGAAAGACTAGCATACCGGATGAATATGTTTTTTTATTCATTTATAGACACTAGAGGGCGTTTGAAAACACATTAGACTGGTTTCATGTACGCAAACAGACTGGAGCGCTAGCAATTTTGAGCAAACATTCTGAATTCTATACAAACTATTTTTTGATTTCAACTGTGAGCATCGCCTTTAATAGAGTCAAAAAATCAACATTGTATCACTCCTACTCAAATGTTTAACAGACAGTTCCTAATGAGAATGCAGCTTGGGCTTTGGAACACAGCTAGAGTGTCCCTGAGGCAAAGCACAACAGCTCCCCCTTGTGGAGGAGTCTCTAACTGTGAGTGAGTATGTGAGAAACAGCATCCATTTTGAGACATTTCCTAACAGTGAGTATTTATGTGTGTGAGTTAATGACTCAGATGTGTGTGCGTTAAAAACTGAGAACAACTCTATAAACAGGAAGAGCATAGATATATCTTTTGCGTGTGGATTTACATACAATCCTGATATTCAGCGACTGATAGAAGCACGCTTCATGCTGATTGGTTTAATCCACCGATGAATGTAGCTTAATTGCAGAGTGCCTTGCAGGGCCAATTTTTAATTCCACTGCAAATTGACTCCATCACTTTGATCACCTAAATAGAAAAAGGGGAGAGAGAGAGAAAAGAAAGAGAGAGAGAGAGAGGCTTATGAAACATTTTTGTATCGGGCAATCAGGGCTGAGCTTGGCTCCGATTTGCGATTGTTCCCTTCTTTTTTCCAGCGCAGGTGATCTCTCCAGCAGAGAGCCTCGTCCCATGCTGCGTCTTTAATCAGAAGCTTTTAAAAATTGAAGGCACACCAAGCATCTCCGGCTGCTAAAGCGTGCCAGCTCAGGCTGCTTTGAAGTAATAATAGCCTTGTCTCAATTCTCTTGTTTGCTCCCTCCCTTCGTCCCCTCCTCCCTTCCCCACTCAACCTCCATCTGAAACTCGGCCCAACGAACGTAAACAGCAAACAGAGTACTGATGTAAACAGAATACTGAGAAGAGGGGCTCCACAAGAGGAAAGTGGCAGGGAGTTAAAGGAGCACTCAGTCATTATCACCGATAAATAATTAACAATATTATGAATGTGATTATTTATTATTTTTTATATTTATTTTCCCAAGAAGTACAACTCAAATAGGAGGAGGATTTCAAAAAGCTTTGTAATTTTTGTCATTTGTTTATGCTCCACACAGTGGGTCATCCACGAGGGCAGCCATGTTTGACAAGTGTCGTATGCCTTATACCTCCAGGCCAAGAGGGGTCAGTATAAAGATGCTTTCATCACATAAATAGCAGTCACTGGAGAAAATGATGGATGGATATTAATAAGAGTTTAATAAAGTTGGTGTATGTTTGACACTTGTATGTCTCCTACCAAGGAGAACTGAATGGATCTTTATCAGACCAGTCTTGCTCACTACTGCTCTCGCTTAGCCATGGCCCTCCTGATTGATTTTGTGCTGACCTCTGCAGTAGCCTCAGACAGGCGAGGCTCGGCCTGGTGCCACAGAGCGGCGGCTCTTCCCTCTCTTTTTTCTCTGTTATGTTTTCCAGGCTCCTGTGTGATTGCAGTGTGCTGGAAGTGGATACGCTTGCTTTAACTTTACACAGGGAGTCCTGCTGATGGACTTTATTGGCCAGGCCAACCACTTACAGCTGAATATACTGTGTTTTGCTCCCTGCTATTTGTGGAGGTCTCTTTTTTCCTCCTGTTGTAAATGGGCAGGTAACCCCTGCTGCTACAGCAACAAGAACTAGGTGCTTATTTTACTTTACAAAGTATTGATCGGGGATTAGCTAGTTAATAAAACAATAAATAAATAACATTGCATTGCACAGTACATAAGATAATTACAGGCTTCTTATGAAGCAAATGGTATAATCTCCACAGCAAACGTATGTCATTTAACACCCACAATCCGTTTCCTACCCTCCTCCAAAAGTTACATAGTGCAGTTTCTGCAGTGCTGAGCCCAGTGCGGCTAAACCAGACGCTGTATTCTCCTTATTAAACCTCAGTGAAGCATCACAATGATTTTGAAGCTAAAATGTTAAGGTAAAATACACCCTATTGTTCCTTTAAAAAAACACAGCAGGGGTTTAGGGGCTGCTTCATCTGTGTGAATCTACTTTTTTACGCTCTATACTGTGAGACGATGACTTACATGAATATACATGGCAAGTATGTACCAGAAATACTATGCTATTGTTATGTATTTACCCATGAATCTTTACTTTGTTCCCTCTTTTTCATACACACACATGCCCACATGAATGTATGCGAATGCAAGTGGATTTCGTAGCAATACTTCACTAACCCCTGAGACAAAGAAGAAAGTGGTGGAATAAGGACAAGGTAACAGCACCTGAAGCTCTTACAGCTTCACGTTAATTGAATATTCTACAGCTATCAAAGCAGGGCAACATGAAACGTGGAGCTGTACACTGCTCCAGGAGGCCTCCCCGGATACAGTGCGAAAGGCCTAATGGATGGAGCCGAGCTATAGCTTTGATGTAGAGCTGCTATGACAAAGCAGAGCCGAACCTCATCTGCCATCTCTGAAGATTTTCTGCTGATTAGTCGCACTTGTCCGAGTCAATATGCGAAAAGGAAAACGGGAGAAATTTTCCATTTCCTAAATCAAATTTGTTTCTTTTTTTCCTCTCACTTTCATCCTCGGGTCTCAGAGACTATGCATCTGCATCCGGTGTGTTCCTTTCATTTGGTCCAGAACTGACATCAATATACCGTCACTCTGAACATGAATGTGATGATGTTGTCGGTTGTTGTGACCACTCTATACAACTAGAGAATTATTTAAAGGAACACTAGGTAAGATTTGTTTTGTTGGTCTTGGGATCCTTTTACAGTTGCAGGGTTTAATTCATTTCACAGCAGTCCTGAAATCAAGAGGGAGGGGGAAGTGAGAGGAGATGGTTTCCTATCCTCCTCCAAATGTTACATAGTGCAGTTTCTTCAGTGCTGAGCCTGGAGTAGCAACAACAGAGACATTATTCTCCCTTTTACAGGTCAGTGGAGCATCCCCATGACACTTATGCTAGAATTCTTACATTAATATTATAGCTTGTGTTCCTTTAATAATGCCATAAAGACGTAGCTGCTCGAAACTTTGCTCTGATTAATATCTCGTGCTCACTCAGGAAACACAACAACAGTGAATTCCACTCTGATGCCCAGTGTGAACATGCACGTGCAGTGACTCCTGTATCGCCAGATTAAAAACATGATGTCCTTACATCCACTGGTGTGGCCACTAGGGGGCCTGCGGAAACAGGTTCAGGACTTCACTTAATTAACCTTAGACTCCACATTCAGCAGTTAATGACAACTTTACAGAGCTGTAATCAGTACCACATTTTATACTCGTTTACAAATAACGTGATTCTGTTTACTAAGTCTTTATTAATTACTCATTTAAAATCATTTAACTGTGACTAAGCAGATTCTAAAACCAGGTTGTGATATTGCTGTAGTCGCAGCGTAACTCGCGTCGCACTGAAAAAAAGACGCTGTTTTGAATTGACATGAATCCTCATGAATAAAACATGTTTCAACTGAAGCCTTTCAGTTTCCTATTTGGGCTGGAATTGTGTTGATGCAACCAGGTGTATTCCTGTGCAACCGTCTGACACAGGTAAATCCGATCGGTTCATTTTTCAAACATATCTGCACAAAGGAAAGAGGAGGAGGACAACTCTCAAAGGAGCAGTATGCTCAGTGCCAAGTGACCACTCGAGGGGTTAAAAATAAAACTGATTTTGGGCTGTAAAGCAGTGAGTGTGTGTTCACAAGAGGTATAAAGATCCATTCAATGACACTAGACCTGGCCTCACTAACGCATCCATAATGCAACCCTTCGTTTGTAATACACAGATTTTTGAATGTAAAAAAAAAAATCATCAGGCTGTAAATTAAAGTATTTAATCACAACTAATTTAAACGAACATATGATTCATCTCCGGGCGGCACGGTGGCGCAGCAGGTAGTGTCGCAGTCACACAGCTCCAGGGGCCTGGAGGTTGTGGGTTCGATTCCAGCTCCGGGTGACTGTCTGTGAGGAGTTGGTGTGTTCTCCCCGTGTCCGCGTGGGTTTCCTCCGGGTGCTCCGGTTTCCTCCCACAGTCCAAAAACACACGTTGCAGGTGGATTGGCGACTCGAAAGTGTCCGTAGGTGTGTTAGTGAATGTGTGTGTGTCTGTGTTACCCTGTGAAGGACTGGCGTCCCCTCCAGGGTGTATTCCCGCCTTGCGCCCGATGATTCCAGGTAGGCTCTGGACCCCCCGCGACCCTAAATTGGATAAGCGGTTACAGATAATGGATGGATGATTCATCTCCACCATCTCTCTGTCCACTTAAGGCAGAAATAGTCAAACTGTAGGGTGTGAAGGAATAGTAGAGGGGCGCTGGCAAGATTGAAATTAATGTATTTATAAATATTTAAATGGTATTAAACATTTAAAACTATATATAGCATTAACTCTAATTTAGGAATGCTGCTTTAATTTATTTTTAAAATATATAGTTGCATCAGAGAGCTGAGGGTACTTAGGGAATGCCAGGATGAATAGAGAAGACCCCCCAGCATTTGTTATATTCACATGAGCACAGAGCGGGGAGAAACCCTTATCACGTGCTGGGGTTTATTTTATTCATTTTTAATTAAAAAAAAAACATTTTAGGGAAATAAAACATAGTAATGGTCCTGGACAAAGGTTGATTTTACATGTGTATTATACATATGATGAGGTCATTTACATAGTGATTTAGGGGACACAAGTTCTCAAAAAACTGGCAGTGGGGGGCCTCCAGAGAGCAAAGAACGAACGCCTCTGATATAAAGCATCGCAGGATCATCCCAGGAAGCAGCAGCAGTGAAGAAGGTCTGCTAACAACCTCTCACTCGCCTACCAAAACAATTTATGGATTCCACTTGGATTCAGATATTCCCTTTTATTTAATAACCTGGAGTCACACTTCATGAAATATGAATAGCAGTCAATTCAGTGGCCCAATAAAACATTAATCACGGTACACTTTTTTTCCAGCGGAAAAGTGGCTTGTTGAAGCAGGCTTTCATGAAAATCCAGAGAAGGAGCTACGGTCTTATTCCGTGATGAAGGAAGCATGACTTACTTAATAATAAAATGAGAAAACGAGGTAATGTGAGGTCATCTTTCAGCGCTCACAAATGAGGAAATGAGACACAAACATCCTACGATAACCAGAGAGCGACTTCTAAATGTGTGTGTGGTGCTGAAGGAACACAGTATTATTCTCAGGCACTTGGAGGTTTGTTGGTTCTTTAAATGGATGGATTCACTCCCAAAATGATGTGTGCAAAGCTTTTTAGAAACATTTCTTTTTTTCTATTTAGAAATTAAACCTATTAGAAATAATGCTTTAAAGGAAAACTATTTTACCTTAAAATTAAACCTTCAGAATCATTGTGATGTTTCACATCCACTTCCTGTAACAGGGAGAACAGACCCTCTGTCTTTGCTACACTGGGCTCAGCACTGCAGAAACAGCACTATGTAACTTTAGGAGGAGGGAGGGAAACTACTACTCCTTTACCCATCCCCATTGATTTCAGTACATTGTTGTACAAATTAACTACACTAACCCAGGAGCAATATATATATATATATCTCACATATGTCTTACCTGTTGTTACTTTAAGGTGCTTTTCTTAAAAAGGTTTCATTACAGAAGAACCATTGGAGAAGCAGGTGTCCACAAACCGCTGAGTGTGAACGGGAGAGAGAACAGCTCTGGGCTCTGGTTAGAAGTGGCTCACTCTCACTTTCTCTTGCTCTGATCAGGGCCCATGGCTCAAACAGTGGGCAGTTAGTGAACTGACAGAGGCAAAGTGAGCTAATCCCTCTGATCTGCAAAAGCAAAGCATGAACATAAACTGTGTTTAATAGGAACAAAGTGCTGCTGAGATGCACATTTCTTCCTCGTTGAGGGAAATCAATAATTAAGTGGGTGGGCTCCCAAGAAGAAAATGAAGAGGAGCTAATGGCAGTGTAAAGAATGACAACTTTATGACTTTACCACCTCCTGTGATAAATTTCACAGCCCGAATAACCTCCACCAGCTTTCATTAAGTGAATAAAAATCCATTCACTGCAAACTGCACTGTCTCAGCCATCCAAGGCAGTGTCTTTCTCCCCATCGCTCTGCTTATAGCACAGGTGTCTGGCAGGTTATGTGACACATCTGGGCAGTTGTCATTCTTCACTGCTGCAGATTTAAACAACCGACTTCCTCCTAAAACATTTTATTTTCATACTTTGACAATTTTTTTAAACTACCATCTCTATTTAATAATTGCTGAGCCATGAGAGTTAGGGTATCTGTGGGACACAAAGTAATTATGGGGTCGTGGGGGCAGAGTGCTTTTATTTTATACACAGACACAGAGAGAACACACCACACTCCTCACAGACAGTCACCCGGAGGAAACCCACACAGACACAGAGAGAACACACCACACTCCTCACAGACAGTCACCCGGAGGAAACCCACACAGACACAGAGAGAACACACCACACTCCTCACAGACAGTCACCCGGAGGAAACCCACACAGACACAGAGAGAACACACCACACTCCTCACAGACAGTCACCTGGAGGAAACCCACACAGACACGGAGAACACACCACACTCCTCACAGACAGTCACCTGGAGGAAACCCACACAGACACAGGGAGAACACACCACACTCCTCACAGACAGTCACCTGGAGGAAACCCACGCAGACACAGAGAGAACACACCACACTCCTCACAGACAGTCACCTGGAGGAAACCCACACAGACACAGAGAGAACACACCACACTCCTCACAGACAGTCACCTGGAGGAAACCCACACAGACACAGAGAGAACACACCACACTCCTCACAGACAGTCACCCGGAGGAAACCCACACAGACACAGAGAGAACACACCACACTCCTCACAGACAGTCACCCGGAGGAAACCCACACAGACACAGAGAGAACACACCACACTCCTCACAGACAGTCACCCGGAGGAAACCCACACAGACACAGAGAGAACACACCACACTCCTCACAGACAGTCACCTGGAGGAAACCCACACAGACACGGAGAACACACCACACTCCTCACAGACAGTCACCTGGAGGAAACCCACACAGACACAGGGAGAACACACCACACTCCTCACAGACAGTCACCTGGAGGAAACCCACGCAGACACAGAGAGAACACACCACACTCCTCACAGACAGTCACCTGGAGGAAACCCACACAGACACAGAGAGAACACACCACACTCCTCACAGACAGTCACCTGGAGGAAACCCACGCAGACACAGAGAGAACACACCACACTCCTCACAGACAGTCACCCGGAGCTGTAGCCATAAATATGAAAAGTTAAGATTTTTTTTTTTCTTCTCTTTTGAAGTTACTGTTTTGGGAGATGCATGTTTTTCATTGGACAGTGACGATATGGACAAGCTGAGGGAATGGGGTGGGCCCAAGTTCTGAAAAAAACATGGCAGAGGCTCTGACATAGCGAGGGTGTGTTAACTTAGTTTCACTTTGACAGTCATTAACATGTTATTCAAGCAGGAGTGTTAAAACTTCGCCTTCGACGGTGTTTCCTGCATTATGTTTATCAGAGCACAATGTGTAGGATGATGTTGTCAACAGCCAGCCATTACGCAGCGCTCCCTGCAAACTTTCACACGTCACATTTGAGCTCCGGCTGGCACATAGTGCAAGGCCTATAATCATCCGTCTCTCCATTATACGCCGCTGTCTGCACGGGGAGAATGTAAGAGTTTGACATGCGCTATTGTTGACAAAAGAAGCTTATTATGAACAGAAGGCTTTCAGGGCTATTATGCTGCTCTGGAGCCTCAGTGGACGTCAGTGATAATCTGGAATGAGAATCTTCCCAGTCTCGCTCTTTTCTGGGGGAAATCGGGCCTGATCCATACCCAGCTCATACTCACTCGCCCGTATCTCCACCCTACTGAGGCCTCCTCCCTACTTTTGTCCATTCTCTGCCAAACACCCAACTCAGACCTGGGCAGTGAGTCCCAAAACAACTGCCAATTTGCACTGGCTCCATCTCACCTCCGTCTCCCCGTCCCAAGTTTATTCTCCTGTTTGATGCAGTAAACAAAGCTACTCTTCTAGCCAGGCTTTATGTTAGATGTTGGGACATTTCCATTATAATTTGATTGCACTCAGCCACAAAGAGCGAGGGCATCTCACACTCACCCTGTCATTCACACCAACAGTTTCATGTAGACCTGAGGACAGGACCGAACCCTGGAGGGTTAGGCGAGAGGGAGAAAGAAACAGAGTAAGTGAAAGAGAGAGAGGCAAAGAGATAAACACAGAAACAGACTGAACAAGGGAGAGGGGGGGGGGGGGGGGAGAGAAGCAGGAAGTTAAAAACAAGACAGAAAAACAAAGAAAAGAGGGAGAGAATATCAGGGGAAGAACTCTGCAAGGACGTAAACCCACAGCGAGGGGCGCACCGTCACCTTGAGGCCTCTCAAGGCTGTTTCTTCAGACAGTTGCCGGAATAACACAAAACTATGTAGAGCAGCAAAAGACACAGGTTGGCCTAGATAGGAGCGTCAGCACTGCAGAGTCATTATAATGCCATTACGGCTGGTGAGAGGTGAGAAGCCATTTATCCAGCGATGACAGATAGCAGCAGGAAGGGTCGCGCCGCTGTAGGACTCGCTGTGAGGACGCAACCACACAGCGCCATGGCTAGCAACAGCTGTTTCCTTCAGAGCAAACAGAGCCATTGCTTGCTGAACCTTCCTCATCCTCCCACAAACACCCCCACCTCCAGACTCACACGCTCCCCACCGACACATACACTTCAATTTGTCAGAGAGCATTTTCTTGTCCGTTTTGCTCCGGCCAAAATGAGAGTGAGAGCAGCGGGAGTGGAGATTAGCGAGCGAAGGCAGCGAATGCATAATTCAGGCCGCAGAGTAGCAAAAAGGGGTTGTATGAGGGGGTAGGGAAGAGGATAGTGAGGAGGGGTGGGCAATTCCACGCATACCCACAAACATCTCCATTGGCATCGCATTAAAAAATGAGCTTGCGGCCCCTTCACGACTCGTTAGGACGCGAGCAGGGACTTGGCGGATCGCAACATGTCTCGGGCCGGAGCGATGGGGTGCATCATGGGAGCCGCATTTCTGCCAGAGACGCCACTGAGAAGCTGACACTTTGTAAACGAGCTCTGCGGCAGAGCACGCACACTGATGGGTGGATGGGGAAAAAATCCAGAGCTGTGAGAACACACATGCACGGATGTGTGTGCGTATGTGTGTGTGTGGTGTGATTGTCTTGTAACCCCAGTTAAAAATACCCCGTTTGATTAACGTTAGTGTTGTTAGTGTCATGTTCCTTAACTCCAGCCGAGCATTAGTTAAGAGGAGTGCTCACACGTATAGAAACCAGAGTGTGGCATCACTCCAACTCATCCCAAACGATGTTCATGGCAGGAGGGCTTTATGGCACTGGTCACTTTCTGTGAGAAGTTTGTGTTCTCCCTGTGTCTGTGCGGGTTTCCTCCAGGTGCTCTGTATCCTTTCACAATACGAAAACAGTTGATAGTAGGGGAATTGCCTGTGTGAAATTGTTAAAATTTTTGAGTGACATGGTGAGTGTGTGATGCCCTGTGATGGACTGGTGGCCTTTCCAAGGTATCGTATTGTGGCCAGTGATTTTGGGTGGTCTCCTGACCCACTGAGACCCTGAACAGAATGAAATGGTTACAAAACATGAATGAATTAATGAAAACAACAAACTACATGCATGGCTTTACTTTAAAGTAGTTGAATTTCACTAAGTATTAAATGCCGCTACTAACCTTTGCATCTGCAGTATTACCTAAGTTAATGTAAGTCCTTAGGAGTACAATTAAACCAGATTGTGTGTGTGTGTGTGTACTTGTCTTGCTACACATTAAGACTAAATGTTTATTCAAAAATACACACTTGAACATGTTTCTTGACTGCTTAGATTTAGAATTAGGTTTTGGTGTCTGTCACTACACTACTACAGAGGTCAATGGAAGTCCTAACAAGTGCGTTTAGACTAGACTGTGTGTGCAGAAGAAGAACCAACAGCCTCAGAGCTGTCAGGTATTTCCCTGCGGTCTTGAGAGAGGAGACAGGGAGAACATTAGGACTAATTGGGGATTCGGAAGAAGGATGGATTCACAAGGCAGGCAGAAGTTAAAGAGGGAAAGGAGGGGGATGGAGGCGATAATCAGAGCAGGATTTGCCACTTAGCTACAGCACTTAGCATGTCATAAAGCAAGTATCATACATATGGCATTTTGTAAATTTTGTTGCTTAAAAGAACAAGGTTGGCTCCTTTATTTTAAATTGTGTACAGTCACAGCTCAACTGAGGACTATGTATAAAAATGGGTGTCCAGTGTTTGATAAAACATATGTATATATTAAAAGAATGTTGTAATGCAAAGCTGCTGTGAAGACAATCTACTCAACGTGGACGTCAAAGTTTAAAACAACTTATTTTGTGCTTCATTTTCTCCTGCTTCTTCATGAATCTAGTCCAGAACCTGTCATCCCACGCCCATCCCCTATCTAGCGAGGCTGCTTGCGGATGAGTAATACCAAGGCCTTAGTTATTTGCAGAGTGGAATCTTAAAGCCATGCATTAGCCTCACTAAATTTCAGCCTCCATTTCTCTCACATTTCTGCAGCAGTCATATTCCAGTGATGAGAAATGCAGCCAGATCCGGCTGTAATGTCCCAGAACTAATTTGGAGCTCCTCTTTTAGGGAGAGAAATATACAAGCTGCAAATTATGCAAGGTGTTACGATACACACAGAGATATCATCTAATTTTAGCCAGTATAGTGCTTGCCTGTGAATTAAACAAGGATGACAAATTATGTTTAGCTCAGTGAAAATACGTCTTGGGATTTTTCAATGCAAGCCCACTAAGTGTGAGCCAGAACTGATGATGCAGGGCTAACAAATGAAGTACTGCTCCCACATGTGACGTAATGAATCTTGACAGAAGGGATTTAATCGAAGCACTGCCCTTGTCTAAGTGTCCTATTTTTGTCTCTTCCAGGTATGCCTCTGAAGTGCTCCTGAATCCCCTCTATCATTCGACAATGTAAGATCAATGGACTGAATAGAGAAGCCAAACCATCTTACTGTGCCATACTCCAAGGACGTCAAAGCACGGACAAGTTCCTTTCAAGTATTTTGACAAGTCTATGCGAACCAAAAAAGATGAAACAGAGAAAACTTCATTCTGCAGGCGACTTATTTGCAAGACTCCAGTGAACCCTGTGCTCTTCGGTCACATGGACTGATAAGTGAAAGATTGATATTTAAAATAACAGGGGCCAAAAAAGGCCCATCACAGTGACAACACAACCAATTTACACCAGGGATAAAAATGAGAGTGATTACGAAGGTTTTTCTGCACATTCATCTCCTGCTTGGAGTTGCTACTTCTTTGGTTATTCATTCCATGCCCTGGAGGGTACCATGTCCTCACCAGTGTGTCTGCCAGATCAAGCCCTGGTACTCGCCTCAGTCTGTATACCGAGAGGCTCCTACTGTTGACTGCAATGATCTTCTCCTCACGCAGCTGCCCACATCCCTCCCTCCAGAGACACAGACACTCAGGCTGCAGAGCAATCTCATCAGTTCTGTGGATCAGAGCGAACTCCAAGGTCTCGCCAATCTGACCGAGCTTGACCTTTCTCACAACAGTTTCATCAGCACCAGAAATCTGAGGATCACCGACTTGGCAGTGCTTCTCAGCCTACACATGGAGGAGAACCAGCTGAGGCACCTGCCAGAAGCAGCTTTCTCTGGGCTGCCTAGCCTTCAAGAGCTATATCTCAATCATAACCGGCTCCGAAGCATCTCTCCTGGGGCTTTCAAGGGTTTAGATAATCTTCTGAGGCTTCATCTGAACTCGAATCATCTTGTGATAATCGACAGGCGCTGGTTCCATGCCTTGCCTCAACTGGAGGTTCTCATGATTGGGGGAAATCCAGTGGATATAATCCAAGATCTCAACTTTAAACCTCTTGGATCTTTGCGCAGCCTTGTCCTTGCCGGTATGGGCTTACAGGAGATCTCAGAGCGAGCCCTAGAAGGACTTCAAAATTTGGAGAGCATCAGCTTCTATGACAACCATCTGACAAAAGTCCCCAAAGAGGCACTGCAGAAACTGCCAGGTCTGAAATTTCTGGACCTGAACAAAAACCCGATTCAGCTGGTGCAAAGAGGTGACTTCAGGGACATGCTTCACCTGAAGGAGCTTGGCTTGAACAACATGGAGGAGCTGGTCTCCATTGAGCACTCAGCAATGGAAAATCTGCCTGAGCTCACCAAGCTGGAAATTACAAACAATCCACGACTGTCATACATCCACCCCCAGGCTTTTCAGAAGCTGCCAAGTATGGAGAGTCTCATGCTGAACAGTAACGCCTTGAGTGCCCTGCACCGTCAGACAGTGCGATCTCTGCCGAGCCTACAAGAGATCAGTCTGCACACCAATCCCATTCGCTGTGACTGTCTAATTCGCTGGGTGGGGGCAGAGGATGACAAACCGGTTCGTTTCATTGAGCCTCAGTCCACTTTCTGCTCAGAACCCCCTGAGTTAAAAGCCAGAAGAGTGAAAGAAGTTTCCTTCAGGGAAATGGCGGACAGCTGCCTGCCTTTAATAGCCCCGAGCACATTTCCGTCCTACATCCAAGTCAAACATGGGGACAACATAGCGCTGCACTGCCGAGCCCTAGCGGAACCAGAGCCGAACATCTACTGGGTCATTCCAAAAGGTCTGAGGTTGACCCCTTCCACCAGTTTTGGACGTTACCAGGTTCTGACAGAGGGCACTTTGGAGATCTTCGGAGTTACCCCTGAGGAGGCTGGTTTCTACACTTGCGTGGCACAGAACTTGGTTGGGGCCGACACAAGGAGCTTGACACTAAATGTGGAAGGAGCAATCAGTGCTCACGTGACAAATGCAGAAACGGGTGAAGATAGCCTTGAGGTACGAGACGTCAAGGAACATTACGCCTTGCTGACCTGGCAGGCTGGCCATAACGTCCCTTCTGCCCGACTCTCTTGGATAGCAAACGGCAGCTTAGAAGATCACCATAGGCATAGTACTCGAATACTGGCTGGCACTAGAGGCTTCAACCTAACTCGTCTCCACTCGGGAACCCACTACAAGGTTTGTCTGCACATGGGGCCAAACGACACCTCTTGCGTACATCTCAGGACTAAAGAGGTGCCTTTGGTAGCTCCTTCTCCTGACCTTACCCCGGCGGTTCTGCTGGCTGTGTCGGCTCTTCTGCTCCTGCTGGCAGCCAGAGCTTGCCAAGGTGGAGCAATGCTCAACTGGAAAGAACAGAGACCAGATCTGGAGAAACCCCATACCACTATTTTGATCCAGGAGGCAAAGGCTTTCATGGCTCCAGCAGTGTCTCTGAAAGAACCACTTCAGCAGTACAGAGATAAACTCTCACCAGAAGACAGCGGAAAAAAAAACAGAGAGGCTCAGCCGGGGCACAACGCTCAGGGGCCGACAAAAGAGGCATGTTGAGTTCGAGAGCGCAAAAAGGATGTGCCACAGTATCTGTAAAAGCTTTGTAAAGCTACTCACAGTACAGCTTTCAGACAGTAAAACTAACAGTCTCCTGATATATAAAACAGAACTTCACTTGCCAGATCTGCATTACAAAGAGAGTGTTTCCCAATTACAAGTACAGTGATGTAATAAAAGAGAATTAATTTTTATTTATTTTATTATGGATACAGATTCAACACATATGTACAATATTGAAAGCATTCGTTCATGTATTCCCATGCAGAAACATGCAGAGAAAAGCTGAGGTCAGTGTGAGCTGTGGGAGAGCTCTCGATTATTAATTCTGTTTGTAAACAACTTCTGAACTTTACAAGTCTGCAATCACAACAGACCCTAGGGTTGCAACATGAAATGATGTGCTCATATATTTTTCATACTTCTGAAGAGACTGATTTGACAGGTGGGAAAAGTGGTTAAGCGAAAGACATTCCAAGGCTCTCAAATTGGCGCTGAAAGGGGGAGGGAACTGCAGTCAAACTTGAACGATCTCCTGGCATGAGTGAGTAATTGACGAGTTCCATGTCACTTTTCTATTTTTTAACGTATGTTATTTGAAAAAGGAGGCAATGTCGAAGAACAGGCACTGGAAGGTTGCGTAAAAGGAGGAAGGGTATTTTTAATATGTTGCATAACCATCCATTTAGCATATTTCTTTGCTAATACGGGCTAAATTGAGCACAGTAAAAGAAGCCCTCTCAAGATATATATTCATGTCTGAAATGTGTGCAGGTCAGAGTGAACACTTCTTAAAGACGGACATGACTTTTAAGTCTGGGAGAGGACGCTCAAGTGTCGATCTCTTTGTTTGCTGCGTCCCCCTTTCCAAAAATCGGCCCAAGGCTCAGACAAAAGATCAATTCGCAATGGACTTTCAGCCCTGACCCCGTGTGTGTGTAAAACAACATCTTCTTCAACAAGAAAGAGAGAGAGAGTGGACAGGGAGCAAAAGGCAAGCTTCAGGATCCAAGCTACACAGGCCAACGTGTCGTGAACGCTGAATGAAGACATCCTCTATCATATCAGCTTCATTGTTGGAAATAAAGAAAGGAACGGGGAAAAAAAACACATCAGTTACCTTTCTCTCTGAAAAGCGATGGAAAGAATGGACAGACCTGTCACTCTGCTAATGGGGATGCACTTGAAGGAAAGATAGTGCCAACTCCTTTTTGTGCTAAAGGAGAAGATTGAATGCAAAACAATCTCTTCTCCGTAATAGCTTGTCAGGTGACTTTATTCAGTGCACAGCACTGAGCGCTCAGCCGACTAGGGGACCCCGTGTCAATGAATCCCATACGTACGCTGGAGAAGGGTTAACAAAACATTTGGGAACAAAGGACTTTGTTAGCAACGTTATAGGGATTATGAGCTCTGCTCCTATCAATTCTCAAGTAAGGGGGTCCCCTTTTTCTACAGTATGTCATTTATGGTAATCCTGCTTTGTTTGAGTTTCTGTCGGTTTGTGGTTGATGTGCCCCTTTGTTTCAGTAATTCTCGCTTGAACTAAATGCAGGCCTCTTTATTTTTTCCGTTCAACATCATTTGTTGGCTACTGTTTTCTTTTCTATCACCTCAAAAGCTGTACATACAGTAAATCGAATCCTGAATTTCCTATTCAATGTTCCACCTCCCTTTCAGAAATAATTTAGATGACTGTGTGTTAAATTCTATTTTGAGGTATTATTAAACCATTTTGGACTGATAAATGGCTTGGTTAATTGCAAAGTGGGGGTATGATATGGGGGTGGGGAGCGAGGGTGGGGGTGGATTATATCGCAGCTCGGAACAAGTGCAACCTTTAAATCAAGCTTAAGCACTTAAGCTCATTCAAAGTCAGGGTCTTAGGCTACAATTTCTACTGCCATTATGTTTCATGAGCTCCATACGCCTTCGGTCCACAAGGGGCATAATTTCACAGAGCTAACACAGATGTACCTGGAGCAATTCAACTTCCAATTATAATGAGCATAAATATTCATTTTGCCTCGCTGAAACGGACTCAGCACAGGAAGGAGTTACTCCAGTTTCTGGAGATTTGCAAAATAGCTCTCAGCTTCCTAAAAAAAAAGAAAAAAAGAAAAAGAAAGAGCGAATTTGCAGAGAAAAGAGCCGGAGGCAGGTGGTGCTCCTCTTCTCGGCAGCAGATGATCTGTCTCTCCAGTATCCCAGAGTGCTCTTCGCCTCCAGTTCCCTCAAGTATACCCCTGATTGAAGCGAAGGATCCATTTCCTAAAAACAGTAACTTCAGAAGAGTGATTAATGGGAAAGAGAGGGGGAGGAGAGTGGGTGGGAGGAGAAGAAGAGAGTGAGAGTGTCTGCAGACTCTGGAATTATTCCCACTCCTTGAAGGTCAATTGACCCCTCCATGCCCCGCCTACAAATCTCCACTATGGACGAAAGCTATGAACACTCACTTATTCAACCTTTCTTCTCCCTTTGTCTGCAGAAACCACTTCTAATCTTCCAGAAAGGTTTTATGCTCGACTCTGGAGCATTGCTGTGAGGATTTGATGGCATCCATCCATAAGAATTTCAGTGAGGCTGGGTAATGATGTTAGATGATTTTCATGAAAGCCAATGGTGGTGTTCCAACAATCTACAGCAGGGGTGTCAAACTAGATCCACGGAGGGCCCCGTGGGTGCAGGTTTTCTTTCCAACCACGCAAAAGCCCCACACTACTGAAAGTCAAGATCTACTGATTAGATCCAATGATTAAAAACAGGTGGAATGAGGTGTGGCACCCACACGGCCCTCCGTGGATCTAGTTTGACACCCCTGATCTAGAGAATAGAGCTCCAAAGCCTGTGGAGTTTTAAACTCCTGTAGCCAACAACTCTGGAGCATCCCGTTCTATAGGTAATGCTTCTATTTGAAGATGCCTCAAACAGTGTGTTTTACCTTAAAATTGCAGTTTCACAAGGTTTACTAACCTGTAATAGGGAGAACAGGGCCTCTGTCGTTAGCATTAGCATTATGAAAATGCACATAAAAAACCCACCCAAATATCACAAAAACATTTTACACTTGGAGGAGGAGGAAAAGTTCTGTGCAAATGCAAAGAAAAAAAAATGGAGTGATGGAATAGGTTTTTCAAATAATCAGTGTTTCAGCTGGTTCATACCTACTGTGCATGCAGCACAGCACCAGAGCCATGGACCGCACCCCCAACACTCCTCTCCACACTGAAGGGCCACTCTGTTTTCATACAAGCACCATTCAAGCTGCGTATTTTCGCGCATGTGTAGAATATTGTAGACATATACAGCACACTGCAAAAGACAGAGAACACACAGCATTCTTCATTCCTGTCAGAACATTAAGAACAAGTTCTATATGACAGAAAAGACACAGAAGCCCAGACAAATAAATATAAAATCAAGCATTTTGGTATAAAGTGTGTTTTTGATATTAACAGCTATAGAAATGTTCTGATCAAAGTAAAAAAACCCACTCAGACCTCTCCACCTCCCTCATGTTGGCACCACCCCCTGATCACATTTCACATTTATTTCTACTGATATTCCTTCACTTCGCATATCATTTGGAACGTTTTGAAAGGAAACCGAGTTATTGCTACTGTAGGCGCAGCACTGCAGAAACTACACTATGTAACTTCTGGAAGATGGTAGGAAATGACTGACTTGCTCCCCCTCCCCTTCATTTCAGGACACTGCTGTAAAATTAAATTACATCCTGTTAATGATAGGGAGAGCCCAGAAGCAAAATGACTTAACTTTAGTGTTCCTTTAAAGCAGCTGAAATCACTTATTAAAAGAGATGTCTGCCACATTTTGGTTGAAGAAGCTTTACAGAACACTGCACAAATCCAAAATTCTTTAACTAATTGAATCTATGCAGTCAGTCACACAGCTCCAGGAATCTGGGAGGAGTTTGGTGTGTTCTGTGTTTTGTGTGGGTTTCCTCCAGGTGCTCCCATTTCCTCCTACGGTTCAAAAACACGTTGGTAGATGGATTGGCGACTCAAAAGTGTCCGTAGGTGTGAGTGTGTAAGTGAATGTGGGTGTCGCCCTGTAAAGGACTGGCGCCCCCTCCAGGGTGTGTCCCTGCCTTGCACCCAGTGATTCCGGGTAGACTCTGGGCCCACCGTGACCCTGAACTGGATAAAGGTCACAGACAATGAATGAATGAATGAATGAATGAAATGATAGTACTCCTTTGTAGTTTTGGGAAAGAGATAAAATTCTGATCTCACCCGTCTACTCATGTGTTTACCTAGCTTCACTGGAAGTAGGAATCCCATCATGAAATTTACAGTTATACATTTTATGCAGCACAACATGTCCCTTTATCTCAGCTTTGGGATGTGGTAGGGCAATAATTACCACACCACTGTCTATATCAGGACCTCCAAGACACACAGTGTGGGTTTGAAGAAGATCTGAGGAGGTCACATTTTTCACATTTGTGTTTTTTTAGACTAAATATTTGACCGTCTCAGATTTCTTCCAAACTCACGATGTTGATTGAGCAGGTCCTGACTTACACAGGGGTGTGATTATTTTCAGCCTATCTCATCCCAAAGCTAAGATATGAGGACTAATGTAACTGGGATTTTTGCTCAATAGGTTTATTGGTGTTGAATATATTGGAATTAAACTTGTCTCAGGAAAAAAAAAAAACCTCCATATTCCAGCTTCAACAAATATATAAGAGATAAATGAGTGGATTAAGAGAGGGAGGAGAAAAAAAACCTAGAGAAGGAAGAAACAATAAGAAAGAACAAGAAGAGAAGGGAGGGTTCAGAGAGTGAGATTTAATGCAGACACATTTTAGCAAAAATATGTAATATTTCAACATAAAAAAAAACCTTCCGAAATAAAATGAGTGAACTCTGGGAGGAAGTTGTGGCCAAATACAATAAAATGATTAATTTGAATTTTAAAAGTCAATAAAGTTTCCAGATTAATTGCGTGTGTTAATCTGTTGTTGACAGCACTAAAAAATACTAATCCCTTCCATAAAAATGTTAATATTTTTCAAAATGACAAACTTTTTAATTTGAAATGATTTGATATTTAGTTTAATGTAGTCTCATGTTACGTGCTCAGCGTCTGTAGCTATTCTGATATTTCCTGCCACTGCAGTAGGATGATCAGGGAGCAGGGAGAGTGGCGGCAGCGATGCTAATGTTACTGATTGACTGACCATCGACCACAGAAGCCAAGGTCTTCAGAACTCCTCAGTGACCCGTTTAAGTGACCTTTTTAGTAGCATCTGAGGCCTATATCCGCAGCTCAAGTGTCTGACTTATGTCCATCAGTGACTTTCATTAGTTCAAATGACATGAAAACCATTCTTTGACGGTTAGCGTTATAACTCTGACCAAGTTTTGAAGCATGAACACAGAAATCCAGAGCATCAGGGGCTGAGTGTCGCTGTTGTCACACAGATGTACCTCAGTATCATTATGGAAACAAGGTCAGGTTATAACAAAAGCTAGCAGAGCTTTAAATTCCACATTGCTGATGTGCCAATTCCAAACTGGGGCAAAATATCGTTCCGATACGGTCCCGCGGGATCCACTTAGTGATTATAGGTGTGCTAGATAGGACAAGTATCCAAATGAAGTCCTACATTCTTTTATCCGTGGAAAGTTTTTCACACTTCAATGGAAAAAGCCAAGCTACTGCAGGGAGGGAATGAAAAAAAAAAACTGCTCCTTGTTAAAGAGAAGGAGTAAGATGTATTTTGAATCATATGAACAGACCACAAACATCTTTTGAAAGCTATGTTGTGTAATTTGTCTATAATTTACATCAGTCCACTGTATAAATCTGTCCTCATTTGAGAGACTGAAGTGTGCTACTTTCAGCTGCTTACTTTTAGACCTCATTTGTCAACAACATTGGTTACCATTTCATATTCAAATATATTCAAGTAAAAAGACAATGAATTACATAAGTACAGTCCACTGCAGTGTAATGAAAAAGATAAAATCAAAGGTACAGTATCAAACAAGAGCAGCTTCCAACAGAAGTACTTTCAGACTCTGCTGGATTTTGTTGGAAAATGACATTAACTCACTCCACCAATCACTTTTGTCTCTATTTTCAGTTCAGTAACAGCCAGTCTGACCCGATGCTTGTGCCTGTGCTTTGTCGTGTACGGAAGGCATTTCCAAAGCAGTTCAAACTGAGGCTATAGGCATCTGAGCGACCTCTGAGCCAAATGGAATCTGAGTAGAAAACCTGATTTCCAGCTTCTGAAATATCTTTGTCACGTCAAGAAATTCTGCCTCAGTGAATATATTTAACTCTCCCTCAGTTAAAAATAGTGTACATAGCGATCAAGCAAAACATTAAAATGACCTCGCTTCTACCCTGTCTGTCCGTACCCAAGTCTCTGTTAAAAACACACATCTCACAAAATAGTTACTTTACAGGAGAATGAAAAAAAGTCATTTTTGAGCATTTCTATTGGTCCGTTCATCATGACATTTTCACACAGTGTGAAGGACAGGGGCTGAGATCACATGACATAGTAAACTACAAGTTTGAAGATATATATACACTTAAAAAAATGTTCTTCGAGGGTTTATAGTGAAGTCAATGGTTCTAATTAGAACCATGAGTTCAGTATAGAACTAACTGCATGGTGAAATGGTTGCTCAGACACATGGAGAATGTGGTGTATATGGTTCTATACAGAACTATAAAGGGTTCTTCTGTGGTAACAAGCCAGACTTCATAACAGTAGAAGCAGTTTTAGCGCTACACAGCACCGTCTTAACCCTTTTTTCATCAATCTTAACCATTTCTATAACCTTTAACCTTTATAGAATGGATGTAGTTCTATATACAACACATGGTTCTTACTATTTAAGAAGAGCCCTAGAAGAACCCTCTTTTTTAAGAGTGAAGGTGGATTTCACAGTACAGTTAGCCTCCTTTCAGTGTTTTTCCATGATCAGGACCCCCACAGAGCAGATGTGATGTGGTGGTGGATCATTCTCAGCGCTGCAGTGACACTGACGTGGTGGTGGTGTGTTAGTGTGTGTTGTGCTGGTGTAGAGTGGATCAGACACAGCAGTGCTGCTGGAGATTTTAAACCCCTCAGTGTCTGGACTGAGAACAGTCCACCGGCCAAAAACATCCAGCCGACAGCGTCCTGTGTCACTGATGAAGGACTAGAGGACGAGCGACACACACTGTGCAGCGACAGATGAGCTACTGTCTCTGACTCTACATCTACAAGGTGGACCCACTTCAACTGACCAAGGTCAGTGTGTCTAATACAGCGGCCAATGAGTGGACACAGTGCATAAACACGGCATGCTCTGTCCCGTAGAGGTCCTGATGATTGAAGAACAAGATGAAAGGGGGTTAACACGAATGCAGAGCAACAGATGGATGACAGTCTTTGACTGTTGAAGTACAAAGTGCTACTCTATGGTCAGTGGAGCTGATAAAATGGAAATGAGTGCAGAAACAAGGAGGTTATTTTAATGTTTAAATCATAACTGTTTTAGGAAATGCTGGGTAATGCTCAAGGTTTTCGTTTAATGGAAATAGAAACAGAAGAAATCTGCAGAAATGAAAAACAAAAAATGGAAGAACATCTACTTCAAAGGAGCTAAATCCTGAGAAGATGTGAATATTTAATCAAAGTCATTGATTAAAGAAAAATCTCAAACATTACTCTATAAAGTGATGTGTTGTCCTCCAGTTAGTTCATTTGTAACGCCGTCTCGCACTCAGATAAGCCCCGTCTAACCTATTAAGTGTGGAAATGCCAGAGTATAAAGCTCAGTGCACCACTGAACTGTAACCTCTCCAGTTAATGGGGGAAATCTATTTTCACAGTTCAAGATCAAAGCTGGAATATTATAAGCATTTTTCCCCTTTTTATTTTTTGCAGCCAGCCACATCAAGGCACTATAACATGACGCTGTAAACACTGACAAATTAATGATTTAATAAACGAGCCACAGTTTCCTGATCAATGAGAGACAGCAGCTCAAGCTGAATTTCATGACCTCGAGCCTAGTAACAGCCCCTTCCTCTTTAGAGCCGCCCCAGTCGTAATTTACCATTATACGCTACACTGAGTTCATGAAAGAATCTCTAGCATTAGGTCCTGCATTAAAACAGCCAGCTGGGGGGAGTGGAAAACAGATGCAGCTTGACTGAAAAAAGGAGAAATCAGCAGTTGGTTAAAGGAGTTGTGAAGCATGCTTTCTCCAAGATGTGAATTCTTTTTCGAACTGAAGTGAACACAGCGCTGCTGGACAGTTCAACACGCTAACTGTTCTTTTATGTCAGCTCTTGGTATCGTGTGCCAAAGGATCGAGTTCATAGTTCCCCTTACGACAGGCCCAAGGCTCAGACAACTGCACCACTCACTGCCAAAAACTAGCAAACAATATTTGTAAAAGGTGACTGATTACAAAGCGCTAATGCTCTTTGGCGCCTGAATTAACTAGGCTTTGAGTGGCTCTCCATTCTTAGAGAGTTCAGCCACTCGAGGGCTCACACGTTGGTACTTTATTCTACTTTAAAAACCCTTAGTGTACAACCCACTCATCAACAAATGCATGTTTATTTTCCATCCTCTGGTTTCCTCCAAAATAAAGGCTCCTACGACTGGATCGATAGATACCTTTCAGATCATAACAAACACCTGCACGACCAATAAGATCCGAGGATACACATTTAAATCTGCCTTCATGGATAAAGATTTTGGTAACCTCAACATCCCCGCTTTCCTTCCCTTTTTAAACCTTTCGGATTCTTAAACCTGGGAAGCAGCTGTAGGGGTGATGATAGAAAAATTGATTGTGAAATCTATTTAGTGCGGCTATTGATTTCCCTGTGAGGAGAAGGAAGGTTGGCCGGGTGTATAAGATAATGGAATATGGAACGGACTAAAGAGAGCACAGAAATGGGAAGTGACATTGGTTAATGGAGTAGAACTGGGCTGCTCTAGGTAAGGTGAAATAGAGTGTGTATGTGTGTGTTGTAGGGCTGGATGGGGCTCTGCGTGTACACCGTGACCCCTTGATCAAGCTGTGCACACTTCCCTGTCCTTGCTTTCCTTTCCCTGAACTCTGGATAGATCCTCTGTCTTTCCTCATAGTCACACTGTTTAAAAACAATACCCCACTGAAAACCACCAGGAACAGATACAAATAACAGATATTTAATGTGCCATGTGGTGGAAAAACTGTTATTTCCTAATATTCTGATGTATTTAAACACTGATTCATGATGAGAAACAACAAGAGTGGTGTCTGTATTAATAGATTAAAAGCTCTGTGCTTTTGGGTCATGCGCTGTATCGTTTCTCAGTTTTCCTTCCACTTCCATCACAAAATTCTTGCTGATTCCTAAGAACATCTGAAGCATGAGAATAAATGTGCTTTGAAAAGTGCTAGAGAAAAGACGGAAGAGAACCAGGCTAAAACCAGGCTAAGTCATTCTGAGCGGGGCTGTTTAGACAAGGACAGAACGGTGTTGTGTGGTTTGATCCTTGTGGTATTTTGACCAAAGCCAACCACAGACGATTTTATCAATCACCAAGGGAACTGTTCTCATGAGTGGAAAGGGATCAGAAATCAACTGCCCCAGGGTTACAGACGTTCACCGAAGAAAACCATGAGTTCATGAGAGATTGTAGAGCTAGTGGATAAGAGGGGGTCGTTTTTCAGAGATGGTGTCATAATGGCGGCCTGTTCAACAAAACCCTGAGCCAAATGTTTGCTCCCAGTCTCAAGTCTGTTGGCCGTTCCAACACAATAATGTCCTTAAACACACGACTAGAGAGTACACAGTAGAGCTTTTAAAAGAACAGGATCTTTACCCTACAGAACTCCTGCGAGGAATCTTACAGCAGAAAGTAGAACAGGAACCCATCCAGTAAAGAACCGAAGAAAGGCAGTACACCTCTCCTCTGATGTGTGATACACTCCACGCTGAGGAGGCTTACAGCTGTCACAGTCAACAACGCAGAATACAGAGGGAGAAATAAATAAATACCATTAGTGAAGGTCATACATTCATTGCAGGAACACTTCATTACATTTAAGCAAGTAATAAAAAGAAATAAAAGAAAGAAATGGCTTGCATTTTCCAAACATTCTAGGTGCTTCAGGGCAAAGGCTAATTCATGATTGCTGCACATCCTTACTGTAAACGGCTATTCAACCTACCGCAGGTTAGCCTTGAGATTCAAGCAGGAGTTACGATGCTAGAAAACAAGGAAACATCCCATTTTTCATCCCCCGCCGCTCCCCAACCTTAAACAAACCTGTCAGTATTCAATCAACCGCAGCACCTGCTTTAAAACAGAAATCAGGTCAAGACCAAGACTTTTGTGTGTTATTATTAATTAGCTATAAATAATAAATAAATAATAACACATGACGATAACAGCTTCTCGTCTTTTCTGCACTCATTGACAGAGCCTACTGTTCTCGGCTTTGTCTTTTTATCCAGGGGGTAGTGTAGTTTTATGAGTCTTGCCCAAGTAGCCCTAACTCCAACTCTAACTCTACCCCTAACTCTAAGTTCCTGAACTCATGTCTGCAGTGGAGGACTGTGATGGTACACACTACCATCTGGGCGGCACGGTGGCTTGGTGATTAGCACGTTCGCCTCCCAGCGCTGGGATCTTGGGTTCAAGTCCCATCTGGGTGGAGTTTCCATGTTCTCCCCGTGTCTGCGTGGGTTTCCTCCGGGGGCTCCGGTTTCCTCCCACAGTCCAAAAACATGGAGGGTAGGTGAATTGGCTTCTGTAATAACTGTCCTGGTGTGTGTCTGTATGTGTGAGCCCAGATATGGATTGGCGCTCTGTCCTGGGTTAAACCCTAGTGCCCGATGCAGTCCTCCAGGTGGACGGTCGTTTCTGGTTGAGAGTACGCTGTGCGTGTTTGGCTGCCGCTTCTCGCCAGTGTGTGTGTGAATTGAGCGTTCTGAGCAGTGTAGATTGTAAAGCGTCCTTGGGTGTCTAGAAAGGCGCTATATAAGTGTAACGATAACTACACTACACCAACCAGTACAGGCACCACAAACCACGCCAGATCCACCAGTTAGAACCAACGCACATTGTTACTGTCAACTAAACTTTGGAACTCCAACTGTTTTTCATGGTTTTACATCATCTGAACAAACTAGATACACCCTCATGTATCGATGAGTGTTGGGTGCCCGTGTTCCCCTGCTGTCCCTGGATCACCTTTTGTAGGAAACAACCACGAAAATATGTACTGTTTAGTTACGTTATTGATCACTAAAGACATACCTTTAAATATACGACAGTGGTTTTAAGTCCAGCTCTGTTTCCTAGAGGTAGTTTACACTGAATACTTTTACATTTTCATTAGAGAACTGTGTAAAATAAAAAACCAAAATATGAGTCGTGAAGATCAAATCTATGCAACTGTTCCCTGACTAACAGCCTGACTACACACCACCACAGTGGCAGCTTTTCTGAGGGGAACAACCCACAAGGCCTGCAGTTCTGGAAGTCCTCTGGCCAAAACATGATGAGCATCACAATTCTGTCCTTGTCAAAGTCGCACAGACCCTCACACTTCCCTGTTTTTCTGCTTCTAACACATGGACTTCAAGAACTGACTGTTCTCTTTCTGCTTAATATATATCTCACCCCTGAAGTGCTGCTGTAACAGCGTTTAATTGCACTATTCCCCTCATCTGACACTGCTTTTAATCTTATGGCTGAATGGTTTATAATATCAAATACAATCTATTTTTGATATCTCAGCTTTCAAGAGTGTAGCCTCTGGTGAAGTTGAAGGAAACAAACAAAAAAAACCCCACAAAGTCAGAAATTGCTTAACACAGCACAACAACAGAAAGTCACAGAAGGCCAAGGAGAGGCAGCGCACACTGAGCTCGGCCAAGTAGAGGCTCACGAACACAAAGCCCTGCGGCTGAACTGGACCACACCCCGCCTTCAGCAAGCCTTGGCTAACGCTGCCCCCCCCTCCTTATTACCAGAGGTGGATGTTGCCAGGGGTGGGAGAGATGGAACAGGGGATGGAACTCATGCTAATGACGGAAACGAGGGCGCTTGAAGCATGACAGCAGCCACAACGGTAAAAGCACACGAGGGGAGGAGGGGAAGGTCTCGGAAAGAAGCCCCAATTGGCCCAGCGGGGTTCTTAGTCAGACATCACTGAGCATTTTAATTATTTCAATTTGTTTGGCCACAAAAACAGCGCAGCTGAGAGAAGCCGCCAGTGCTCCAGTCCAGCTGCATGCGCATGATCTCCTGTTGCTCCACGCCGAACACACACGGGTCCCAGAGTAAGATTAATGGCTCTGCTCAGCCACGTGCCATTATCACCCAATGCATGGTGCTATTTAAAGATTGCTACCAGGATTTCATCAAAAAGGACACGGAGGCCTTTAGACCTTTAGTTTTTCACAGCTGCTGCACATCTGCTGTAAACTACTGCTGATTAAAGACAAAACATTGTGCAATTGGCTGCAATTAAGAGTGAAGCTTTTAATAATGGATATTTAAAATTAAAATAAAGAAATCAGTGTGAGGCCACCGCAGTGGAGTTATATTTATATCAGTGGCGTCTATCGATTAACAAAATAATAATCACAAAATTAAAGTTGCTAGTTGCTAATGCTAGCACTTGTATTTTTGGGAGTGAGATAAATGTTTAGTGTGATACTCGTGACAATCTGGGGAGAGGAAACTGATAATTTTCACGTTATTATTAATATCTCAGTGAATTTAGGATGATTTCTGCTGAGAAAAAAATTTAAGGGAGAAGCTTTAGCATTGGACACAAATGTTTTAACAGAAAATTAATGCTACATAGCAGTTCTTGGCTCAAACGTGTGTGTGTGTGTGTGTGTGTGTGTGAGAGAGAGAGAATGAGAGGAGACAGACAAAGAGAGAAAGAGAGGAGACAAAGAGAGCGGAGGAGGAGAGAGAGACAATGAGAGAGAGAGAGAGAGAAAGTTATGATATTTATAACGTATTTCTGCATAAAAAATACTATACTCCCTGAACCCCCTGTTAATTTTGACATCACTAATATAAACATCTCATAAACGCATACGTTTTAAAGACGTAAATTAGGTTTAAAATCAGTCCATTTTGAAGTGTCATAACAAAAATCTGTAAATTTGCACCTGAGGCACTTTTGCTCGCACCATTCTCAATAAAGTTAGAAGAATGGTCAATTTACACACACCCTCCTTAAAAAACAAAACGTCTTTGTGTACGGTTTGAAAATATCACCTGTAGTTTGTACAGTGTCAAAAAACTCTGAGAAAGGAGGGAACCAGACCGAACAACTTGAGCACCCAGAGGAAACCTATGCAGACACATGGAGAACACACCAAGACACGGGACAAGGATTAAACCCAGAACCCAAAAATGCTGAAGCCCTACGATTTAAACAGAGCTGAGTTGTGAGTCATAAGATCTGAAGCGCGGAGTAGAGTCAGGAGTCAGTAAATCAGTCTAAGCGTCTAGGCCTTATCTCCGCTGTGTAGTCATCATTGTGACCGAGCACAGCACAATGTCGTTTAGCTCAGGTACAATGTCACCGAGTCCATAAATAAACAGGATCCTGTAGAATGTACTCTTTAGCCCAGAGAACACACCTGATCAAATAGCAGCGAAAATGTCAGCGCCTTAATGGAGCCACCCCAGTCATTTCTCCAGCTGCAAGATCATACACAGCACCAGAGACAGAGAAGGAAACTCAAACACTTCAGCCCAGCGCCGGCATAAATACAGGAGTGGAATAAAACTGCCAGGCGCCTGAGCATGCAAAGAAGAACGGGACGAATAAACAAAGGGCACAGACAGAGAGGAGAAATAAAGCTCAAATACACACACAGTGAAGGCCTGAGGCGGAATCCAGTCCAATGAAACTGCTGTGGCAGAGCAGCACACAAACAACACGACAAGCATTCAGAGTCCAGAGCTGCGACTAGTCCTCAGTTGTGTTTCGGGAGGATCTGAAACCCAAGACGTGTTTCCCCCTGACCAGAGAATGAAAATAATTATTTTATCATCACTACACACTTAATTACAACCATACACAAGGTGTAAAATATCCTTTGCCAATCCATTAGAGCTTCACATAGGGCCCACACACTCTTCCTACCTGCAGCCACCAGAACTCCTGTCGAATCCTACACCTCAACACTAAGGTTGTTGTGGCTGCACTGTCCTCCCTGTTGATTAAGGCTGTACCTAGCCCCACTGGCACCGTTAATGCATGCTCAGTGCCATCAGTTCCATGTGAAGTTTACATGCTACTTCACCAACAATCCCTATGGCACCTCTACAGTGCATTTCCCCAATTGTGTGCTCTCCTTATCCTTATTTATTATTATTATATTTTTTCAGTAGTAGTAGTAGTTTTTGTTATTACAGTGTTCTCCCTGTGTTTGCGTGGGTTTCCTCCAAAAACGCACATTGGTAGGTGGACTGGCTATTAAAAAGTGTCCATAGGTGTGAGTGTAAGTGAATGTGCGAGTGTGTTCCCGCCTTGGGCCAAGTGATTCCAGGTAAGTTCCGGGCCCACCGCGACACTGAACTGGATAATGGCTTACAGTCAATGAATGAATGTTACAATTAAACTTAATATTATTTTGTAGTAGTGTAACATCATGTTATTATTAGTTATTAATTGTTGTCATATTTTAGAGGCAAGTTATTTTCTAATAATGTTTAAGAGGCAATGATATTGTTAGTTGTTTTTATTACTAATAGTAGTTGTATTCTGCACCATTTCAAAACAACTGTATCACAACCTGGCAAAGAAACAACAATACATCAGATCTTCATAAGCACAGCCCAAAGATTTTTTTTTTCTTTTCAAGTGCTGCAGATGAAACATCACTGAACATTTTAGCTCATCGAAAGGAGAATGCAAACGGTCCAGATCAACCACGTCAGCTGTGCTAGCTAGCCCTATGGGAAACGGGCAATAGGGGGCCATCTTAGCCACCCAGAATGCAAAGTCAATCGTGATTTTTCAGATTCCTGACCTTGGGCCACTGAGGCATCTGTTGGATCCGAACCTGTGATGTCTCGGGGATGTGGTCAACTCCTGAGAGAACTTGGATTGGTGTGATCCAGAAACCATTCGACTTCAGGACCAGATTGACTGGCGCTAACAAACGCTTTCAGAATTTCAGAAGCATGAGCAGGTGCCCAGAACCTTTAGGCCATACAGGGAACGGGCTTGTCATATTAGCTTTGGATTCATAAAGAACGCAAGTCAGAGAGTTGCTCATTCACACTTTACTCAATGAGAGCATGAGAGTAGAAATCCAAGGCAGGCCACTCCCACTGCTTTCAAGCCAAGGTCAGGTTAGCACGTGTGTGTGTGTGTGTGAGCGTGGCATGATGAATATGCGACCCCCACTGATTATTTCTTGTCAGTTTTAGCTGGTGTAATGTTAAGGCCAGGCCATTAACTTGATCAAAGGAATGTGATTAAAGCAATGACCTTAAATGGGAGATAAGCAAATTGAAGAAGTGCAATTACCCTTCTGAGAGGGCACAGGGAGATACCGCCCTATGAATCCAATTTCACTGGGTATCGCTCCATCTTTCCTTTAACATGACCAACGTTCTGAAACAATTACATCACCAAGTGTAATACCAAGTACTACTTACGCCTAAATTAAATTGGATGCCACAAAGTGCATAATTCAGTCCGTCTCTCTGTGTAACAGTTGGTTTAATAAACGAGGCCACTGTTCAACTGAGGGAACACACGCACAAGACTAACATTACCGTTTAACACCAGAGGTGGGCTGTAGTGATTATATTTACTCACTTATTTGCTCTTACCTGAGTGCACTGTTGGAACACGCTGTGGACAGAGCTCTGGACAATCACAGGGCATCACACACTCACCCAGTCGCTCAAGCAATTTGGCATCCTCATTTATTACAACACACCATAACCTTGCATTCCTGGAGGTTTGGTAAGACGACAATGTCAAATATCACCCTCAGTATGACCTCACACAGACTGCCTCTCTAATCTGTGGTGATTTCAGTCAATGGAAAGACACTGAGACGTACTGAGATTGTTGGGGACTTTGAAGCTCTAGACACGAGTGTTTATCACGTCCTTTAAACCTGTGAAGCACGTCTCATTTGATAAACACACGTTTGGTGTTGATTCCTTCCCTTTCCTCAAATTTTAAGACTCAAGGAAAGAAAATCTTGATGAACAAATAAATAATAGAGATCCATGCCTCTAGGCTCTAGACTGCATTCTGATCTGAAGCAGGACCTGTCTCCTGCAACATCACAGACCATTACTGCCCTCTTCTGGATAACAGGTGAGTTACACTGTGCAGATGATAAGAGCTGAGACAAAGCATCAGAGGTGGACTTCAGAGCTGTGGGGTTGTAGGTTCAACCCTTGTCTCCGGTGGAGGTCTCCCTATGAATAAGAAAAAAAAAGAATGAATTAATTAAGCAATTAAATCAAACACATTGTTTAAAAGTTTACCTTCTGTTTCTTTAAGGTGGAGTCTTTAGAGCAGGACTGAGCCAGGCTCGGACCAGAGGGGTATAAAGACCCCAGCAGTGGAACTACGTTTCATGGAGAGATGGACCGGGAGGTTAATACCTCAGCCTGGGCTCATGAGCACAGAGGTCCTTTATTTGAAGAGGGTAGGCCATGGAAAAGGTTTGGAAACAGATTTTGATTCTCATTTGATGCAACGATAGCTAATTTGATCATGACTTGTTCGAGCGTTTATACTCATGCATCCAACTGGAATTTAAAGCCACTGTTTGTACCTTTAATGACTAACACGCACATCTATGCTACCCTTTCTCTGAGAGCGTACCAGTGTGTGTTCTGAAAGTGGCCCGTCCATCTCCACTGTCCTCCACACATTAATCATTTACTCCACCTTTCTTCTCTCTAATTGGCTGTTGCCCTAGTAACGGTCATATTTCTGTCTTACTACAGGACTTTGGGAACTGAGAGACAAAAGCAGCAGCTGAAAAATAGTATCATTCATTGATTGATTGTCTGTAAGCATTTATACAGTTCAGGGTGGTGGTGGGTCCAGAGCTTACCTGGAATCACTCGGTGTACGGCAGGAGGGGTGCCAGTTCTTCACAGCGAGACACACACACACTTACGGACACTTCGACCTGACAATCCAAGTACCAACGTGTGTTTTTGGACCGTGGGAGGAAACTGGAGCACTTGGAGGACACCCATGTGGACACAGGGAGAACCGAATACATTTTATTTAGAGGAAAAATGGCACAGCGCTGGTTTGATTGGGAGTAGTGCATTTACCTTAAACTTCTGAATTGTCCTCAAAAAGCTTGATGAGAAACGGTGATCACGATATATTTCTAAATTTCAGTCGATACGAGAATATTCCGATATCAATATAAACAACTTAAAAGCCACAGAAAATCTGCCAGGAACCAACATCAAACATAAACCTCTTGGCTTTAATCAAGATGGATATTTTTAATCATCTTTAAAATTGAGGGCAGTGGCCTGTAACGACCGTCAGTGAGAGGAGCGGTAAATCATGAAATATTTTATATTGTGATAGATATCGATAATGAATTATTGTCCAGCTCTAGTTGGGGGGGGGGGGGTGCCTTTTCTGAACATTTAATTAAAATCATTTGTGTTTAGTTTAGTTCATTGACTCCATTCCAACTCTGAACTCAATCGTCAAAATCACTGTTTTGGACTTCGTTAATATCTTTTCACTCTTTAGTTTTCCAGCATGTGGTTCACGTGATCAATAAAGACGTTGTAAAACGATTATGGTTTATGTTTCTATTGAACTATGGCTCTTTTTGTGACAAAACAACGGACCCTTTAAAGACTGCACCGTGAACCAAAACAAAGGCTGAATTTTTTTATATTATTTTGCATTATTTATTTAACTAAAAACAAATGCTCCTCAAAAGCAGGAAACATGATCTGAAGCAGAGTCCATGTCTGAGGAAAACAAACAAAATACAAACACAAACTTCAATAATTATGGCAGTGACTTTAGCACATCTCTCAGGTTGTATCCCATGAGGCGTAATAAAGGTAAAATACAGTGCGCACCTTTACAAGGCTTCGCGCTATTCCACAACTCAAACAGAACTCTGGGGATGGATACACACCACAGCTAATATAGCTTCTCATCCCCAATACACACACACACACACTACACATATCCTTTACTTGGAATAACAGTTCTCCAAACATTTCCACGTCAACAGTGAGGTGAAGAGCAGTAGAACAGTCTCTATGCAGTATGTAGAAAAGGATAATCGTCGGACTCCCCCTGGTGGCAAGGAACATGCTTGCAGTTAGTGCTTCTACAATACATTACTATGCTTCTGACATCGATGGCACTGGCCCTGAGCAAACAAATGAAGTTGTCAAGAGGCAGAACACACACATTAGGCAGTTTTCCATAAGCTGAAAATGAAGAAGGTAAATATAACAGAGTGCTGTAGTTGGAAACAAAACAGTTAGCTGCACACGTCTCACCAGGATCAGAGATAAATAACACAAGAACAGAAAGGTTTGTATTGGGTCACTGGGTTAATCTTGAATAAACAAACTGCAGGCGCAAAAATGGTTATCATTTTGTTCTTCCACAAAACAGCAGCACTGGACACACCTTCAAATTATCATCATTTTTTTTCTTTTTCAAAAAACAAAACACACAAAAAAACATTATATTACGGGCATCAAGTGGTAAAAACTGTTGGGGGAAAGAGCACCACTTTGGAATAAGACTATCTTTAAATCTATGAGGAATTGTTATGTTATAAATGTGGTCATAAACAGTTTTATAACATTAATAAGCTGTTAATATATAAAAGAGTGCAACAGTGAACCATAGTTGACCAAATACTCAGCCCACTTTCGTCTGTACCATTAAAACTCAGACTACAGTCAGTGTTAATGTCAGTTTCACCCAATTCTTAATCAGAGTGTTGCCCTTTTAATTTATACATTTGTATTTATAAATAAGACTTGTCAGTTAAAGTTAAGACTTATTACGCACACGTCGAGGTATTTACGAACAGTTTATAAAGATAGTCTTATTGTAAAGTGGTACTAGAAAAAGCTATATTTTCAAAGCATGTAGAATCCTCCCAATCACTGGAGAGTCCACAGAGTTGTGCAGATCGTAAGGAAAAAGGCACAAAACTAGAGTAAAGGAAAAAGGCAGGGCTGTCCCAAATAGGGTCTGATGGATCCTGTGCTCTAGGTTCACGCCTCAGTGGTGCTCAGGCCCAGTCAGGACTGAAACTTAAGAGGAGGGCGATGAAGAAAAAAGAAAGAAAACTGTTCAGGAACCAAGCTCTAGAGCAGCGAGGAGACGTCACCCACAGCTCAAAAGCTTTTAGCCTGTTCCATCTGAAAGTGCAGAAACATCACAAGGTCTGCAGCACACGCCTCACAGCACATTTCAGCACATTCTGCAGACGATGACGTTTATAAATCCACCGGCTTTTTAAAGACCACAGACATTCAAAGACTATAGGAGATTAAACTGTACAAAGGGGTACCTTCTGGAACTCAGAAGACACCAGTCATTCACTAAACAAACGAGGACCATGGAGGGCACTCCATATAATTATCAGTATCCCACCGTGAATGTTTCAGTCTCTCAACCGACGAGCCGAACTAGTCACTCTAGCCCTCGAACAAAAGAACACCCCTGAACTATGTTAATAAATAAATAAATAAAACAAATACCAGTCTAACATCGACACCAAGTGAATTATTAAACCCCACTGATGTAAGCCGTCTTTGCTAGTGAACTTGTGTTGTTTCGAAACTAAAAATAATAACTCCTCATTGCTAAGGTTGATAAAGTAAAAGTAAAACGTGGCAACAGAAGCATGATCATGATCTAAGAGCTGGTCTAAATGAGTACAGGTTCCCAATATCCCCTGTGAGATTTACTTTTTTGTATTCTATTATTATCTGTTTGTAGTGAATAAATAAAAAAATAATCGGCAGTTTCTCTTTGTAAAAATGACTTGCACATTTTTACAGCACTTGCGGCTGTACCAAAGATACCAAGAGATGGACTGTAAAGAGGCTGGATTCCTGCTTAAAATGATAGACAGGGATAAGGAAGTTAGTAAATCTTTCATTTGGTTTAAACCAGTTAACGAGGTTTTAACGTCCTGGAGTGAAATAACTAGCAGAAAAATGATTATGTTCAGTATGGTATTGAGTAAGTTAATGATAAATACGGCCAATAAAATCAAGAAAAGAGTTTCCAAACACTAAATAAAAAAATCAAATGTCAACATAAACAAATAACCAGAGTGTTGAAGTGGTTCAGGCCGTTCCAATACGACCACCGAAGCTAATGTTATAAATTAGTTAACCTCTTTTGTTCGTTTTGTGGTGTTTTTAGACAAATTCAGTACGAAATAATGCCTAGTACCAAGTCATTTGTGGCTTTCCATCACCTTCACTTGACTGAAGCAGCTTGGAAATGTGCATCTCTTCATTAAGCATGCTGTGCTTGTAAAGATAAGAGCAACAATATCAGCGAGAGGCTACATTTCACACAACACAAAAGCTGAAAGTTTACAGTTGTTATAGTTGTATGCAAAGGTTTTGAAACCCCCTTTTCTAATGTTTTGAAAAATGAGAATATCTTCAATAAAGTGATCAACTGAAATATTGTTTTCCTGATAATTGTAGTGCACACTTTTGTTTGTTTACATACTCTTTAACAGGTAATAAAAATACATGAATAAAACACTCCATAACATTAGCACAGGCCACAATACTTCAATTTCTCCCAATGCGCCATGTTCAGCAAACAAATAAACTGTGCCTCAAAACGTGCTGCAATGCGTTCTCTGTACAGGGACCAACCTTTGCATACAACTGTATGTATACTTTAAGTATAATTAATCTTTACATATTTCAATACACTGCATTACCCATGCTTTTTTGGCTCAGGTTTTCATACCTCCTTTGATATTTACAGTAAAAGAGCTTTAGACACCTTTAGCAAGAGCACGTGTTTGTTTTTCTTCAAACTACACTCAGCTCAATGCTTCCATCACACTATGAAAGTCTTGATGACTTTCTGGATGATCTGGCCACATCCTGGGCAGGGCGCATGGAACTTGTGCAGCTTGCGTGCGCAGGGGAAGCAGGTGATGAGGTGGGCAGTGCGGCCGTGGATTATGTTGCCGTTGCGGGGCCGGACGCGGCAGAGCTTGCACGGCTCCAGCATGGCCTCTTGGTGACTGTTTGTTTCGGTGTCCAACATGTCCTGGCTCTCCCCTTCCGAGCTCTCCTGGGAGTTCTCCATCAGCCGACAAGGGGTCTTCCCCTTGGAGGAAGAGGCGGCGGGAACATTGCGCATGGTCTGGTGCGAGGGAAGAATGACTGGGTCGGACACGGTCCTCATGCAGTCGGGAACATCGATGCCGTCATCGTCGTCTTCGTCTTCGAGGCCCTGGGAGTGGGAGCTGCAGGCGGGGATGTCTGGGACAGAGATGGAATGGACCAGGCGGGGACAGTCTTTGTACCAATCCCTGCGCAGAGCCCAGCAGCGCATGCAGTAGCGCTGCAGAGGAGAATTGAATTTGCGGCACTCGCTGCACTGCCATGCGTCCTAAACAGAGAATAGAAGACTAGTTTATTAACACAAGAATGATCAGTGTGCAACTGTGTTGCAGAAATGGGCCTGTGCTAGTGACAGAAAACACATTTTACTACAAAGCACAACAAAGTCATAGTGTGACAGTCAGCCAGGTGGTAGTATAAAGTCATCTCTAAATAGTTTGGTGTCTTTTGTAAAGGGTGGTTACACAAAATCTAAAGGTGCATGCAAACAAGCTGTAAAAGAGCACCCTCTGTTTTTGGAGGGTTGTTGCTGGTGCATGTTTTCACTCAAGAGCAGTAGAGCATCAAGTCTGAAAGTACTGCAATAGTCATGCAAACTATATTTTTAAAGAAATAAACACCAACAGAAGAAACGCTCAGTCAGGGTTCTTTATATTTCATCACTAATGTTACACTAAAAGAAAGTATTGGTGTTTAAATAAGAACACCAAGTTAAAAAGAACAAGAATACTCAAGAACTTCTCAGCATTTGTTCTTCCAGTTTATACTCCATTGACCTTAAATGCTTATTAGAGTAAACAGCTATGATGTTCAGTCTAGCATAAATCACCCTGTCATACAACATAAATGATTCAGGGAATGTTGTTGTTCATGTCACTTCCAGTGTGAAGGCACAGCAATGCATTTTCAGCCAAAACCTAAAGAGCTACGAGGACGTCATAAACATACACTAAGATGAGCTACGGTAGGCACAGCTCAACAAGTTTTAGGGGTTCAGATTTTCAATTTTTTTAATAATAAATAAATAATTTAAAAATATTTATAAAATAAAAATATTAGGATTTGTTTTGTGTCAAATAGCTTCCAATCAGTGTCAGATATCCTCAGCTAATATCCATGTCCTGTCTTAAATCTAATCTGTAGAAGGCAGCGAGGAGCCAGTGACTTGCAAGCGTCGGTTTATTATCTATTTATTTAAATGTTTTGCAAATAAACCTTAACAAATTTGAATATCAAATTACACTGAGACATTAAATCTTAATCAGTACTGTCCTTCCTTCACTGAGACCAATTCAAGAGATACATTCCACCTACTAGATCATTTAATTTTTTTTTTGAGAGAGAGACTGAGAGACAGAGAGAGAGAGAGAGACAGACTGAGACACAGACAGACAGAGAGAGAGAGAGACTGAGAGACAGATGTTAGTTAAAGATAAGTTATGTCGACAAATGTTATAATCAGTTTTTGAGTGTCACTGGGTTTGCAGCTGCTGCTAACTTTAGCCAGATTAGCTCACTCTTTTCCTGCGTTAGACATTGATTCTGGTAATAAATGTTTTTCTCTGGATGCTGTGCGGATGAAACGTTACATTTTGTGTCGGCGGAACCCAAACTTTTTTGAGGACCATGTTAGAATCAGGGTTTTGAGAGCATCTGCTAACTTTAGCCGGATTAGCTCACTTCTTAGCGTTGGACATCAATTCTGGTAATAAGTGGTCTTCTGTCGGTGGCTGTGGTTATAACGGCTAGCGTACCATCAAAGTTACACTTCATGGTTGTAATAACATGGTCACGTGTGTATTATGAGTGATATATGGGTTGTATCATGTATTCAACATCATTTTATTCAATTGCACACATTCCCTGAAGCCCCGAGAGTCATTTGAGATTTATGTAAACATCACTCGGTGTGTGAGAAAGAGAGAAGAGAGAGGGAGAGAGAGAGAGAGAGAGAGAGAGTTAATTAGTTAATATGTAATTAACACCATATCTGCCCATAGGGCCACATTCACACAGGTAGTAAGACGTAATTGTTTTACTAAGTTTTATTTTAGATATGTTGATGTGGCCATCTATTTAAGTTTGTCACGTGTTGCTTAGGTTTTGTTACTGACAGGAATTTTAGGAGTGTAGATGCTTTCATATTGTTGAATAATTGTGCTATGGACTTTGCGGTTAGGATCTGTTGCCTCTCATGTCCAAAATCAATACAGTCCAACATTAAATGTTTTATCGTAAGCTGAGTGCTGCTTGAGAGAGAGAGAGAGAGAGAGAGAGAAAGAACACAATGGAAAGAAAACATTTATAAAAAGCACAATGTATGTGTATTTTTAACATTAAATGCATCCAAATATCTCCATGCTTACCTGTGTAGAGATCTCACTGTCTGTATCATCACTTAAACACTGAGAGTCATCATCTATCTCCTCCTGCATCTGAGAACACTGCAAATATTAAAAATATGCAAGTCATCCTAGTGGAGTATTTTTGAATGAATCAACAGTATGTTAACTTGACCATATCATAAATACTAGGTCAAATGTTATTTGAAGCATTACGCACACCATGTGACAGGAATTCTGCTGTTTGCTGTATCTTTAAGGGGCAAAACGACATGGCATTTCACCTTTAAAAGCAAGGTTTCCCAAAAATTGAATAAATATTGAATATTTGTGTATTTGCTTATTCATTTATTTACCACAGCTAAAGGTAATCAGGTTTTTGCCAACCCTTTGAAAACAGTGTGACATTCATTAAATATGAACAAAATGTGCGCTTTAACCCAATGATTTCAGTTGCAATTTATTTTACTTGTATTTTATTTGAAATCCTTATATCATTAAGAACTGGTTTTCCTTGAATTCAGTCTGAATTTAACTTTCTTTTCCTTGTAGCACAAAAAATGAAATTCAGATTATATTTTGTGAATATCACCTACCCCTATGTCATTCCACAGACGAATAAATTTATTTTATTTTAAAATAGTGGCCAAAAAAAAGTTGAAATGACAGGCTTCACACCTCCTTGTCCTCCTTGCTGTCTTTTCCTTGCTCCTCTTCTTCCTGAGGGGACTCTGTGTCACTACCTTGCTCCAGCGCCTCCTCCTTCATCTCTACGCTCACCTGTTCGCTCTCTGCCTCGTTCAGAAACCACAGATCATCGGTGGTGTCCGAAACGATGGCGGTGTCTTCCTCCTGCCCAGGAGATAACTGCTTCCTCAGTCTAGTTGTGTGGAACAAGTCACTGTGCTTTCACAGTTCTACTACAAATACGTCTTAACAAGTCTTAACTTATTACAAACGGTTCGTACCACAATGAGAAATAATTAAACAGAAATATTATTTGCAGAATAGCTACTACAAACCTTACTTGAATATGTTCTCTTACTTGATTCGTGTGAATGTCTGTTGAGCCATTGCTCCTGCGTGTGTAGTTGCTGCGCAGATTACCCAGAAACCACCAGGGTAGGCCGGACAGGTCCCACTCGTCAAGGCTCACATCTAGCTTTGGCCGTTTGCAGGCTGATCTTGGCAGGCCGTCTAAAGAGTCTGTACACACATTCAACACACTTTGTGATTAATTTACATAAGAATATTTTTAAACATTGACAAATCAAACAAATACATTTAATGTGCACCATGTTATCAGAAAATGTTTTTAATTTTTTTTATTGGCTGAATACTTGTCTCAAGTACCACCTAGTCACTTCAAATCCCAACTCTCAGTGCCCACTTGGCTTTCATTCCTGGTGTGGTTATGGATGAAAAGGCTTTGGATCGAGTGGTAGAGGAGGGGGGCAACTAGTGAGAAAAGGGGATGCCATCCTGCTTCAGCTTCAGCTTTTAACTATTTAGATTTTAACTGTGCACACAAGTTAACACAAGTTAAAGTTAAGCTGCCAGTCAGCTCATGAACTAACTTGTAAGCTCCTCATGAGGTGGACAGTGTGTACCCTGATTTAAGGCAGTGGTGTCCTGCAGGTAGAGGTTTATAATCCCACCCCTACTGCAGTTTGTCCCGCACCCGCCTGCTCCCGCCAAAAACACCACAAGAGGACATGATTAGGGTTACCAACCAAGGACAAATATGCCGGTGTGTGGGTGTACATACCATCATCCACATCGCGTGGTCTGCGCTGTGAAGAGTTCTGAGAGGTGCAGGCACTGGCACTGGCAGCACCGAAGTCTTGGCCAGAGCTAAACATCCTGCTAGACACCTACACAGCGAAGGAGAGGCTGAATCAATACCTACAGCATTATTGTGGTAACAGGCACAACAGCAGCTCCTCCACTACAGAGGCTCTTTTTGTGGCTGCAGAAAGCCACACACAATAAGGGAAAGGGAAAAGGGAGAAAGGGATTTATGCTCTGGGTTTTAAAAATGCCCAAACAACCCTCAGAAGATTAAAAATACCCTACAGCTGTAGAATACTGCAGCTACTGTCAGGAGGCAGTAATTTAAAGCACACACACATGAACCTGATTACCTAGCAGCACTCAAAAGATGTTAAAATTGTTAATATTACAATCAATGCACTGCATTAAATTGCACTATATGCAATTCAAAAAGTGGCCACACCTTTCAAATGAAGTGCATACCATGCAAATGTCAGCTGTTTTTCCCCTAAGTGTTCTAACATTCAAACAGCCTGCACTATCCATACACTCCCAAAAGGTGTAGCCACTACAAGCATCAATGGGGGAAAAAAAAAACAAACAAAACAAAAACCCCAGACTCTTGACACTGGACTTTCTTTCATCACCCAAACCAGATTCTTAACTACACCACAGCATTCCTGAGCATACCCCTGGGCATGGAATATTGCTAAGGAGTGAGAATGGATGGAGGGGTGTGGGATGGGGGGGGGGGGGGTAAAGTCGGCCAATTAGTGGAAATAGAGCTGCTGTCCTGCCAGTACAAGCGACCGGGCAGAGAAGGAAACTCTGAGTGACAAACAGAGACAGGTACTCTGTTTCCCCATTAGCCGAACTCACGCTGGTGGCTCTTAATCTCCCAAAGACCACCAGGCAAAATGGCTATGGGGATGTACAGAGACGGTGCCACTCTGTACAAACACGTCTGATGGAGGCAGCTGTTCTCCCACCCCCTCTCATGGCAAACTTCACATAGCCTGACTAGCTACCAAACTAAAATACACCAAAAACAGCAGAACATGAAATAGTCTAAAACTGAAAGGATTTAGAACTTTTAAAAATGCTTTTCAGCAAAATGATCTTTCATTTGGATAAAGCCTTTACTGGGCAAATGATGAGGATCATTTTTAGTGTTTATTTAATCAGGAAAACATTTGGAAAATGATCAGCTTATTAATAATTATTTTAAAAAAATAATAATAATTAGACTGATACAAGTGTCAACATCATTGTAAGTAGAGCTTCAGATTAAAATACTTTCAATTAATTTCTGCTACAAGTTAAATTGTCCCTTCCCATCTCCTTCCAAATACACCTCTCAACGTTTGTCTCTGAATCTATTGACACTTCTGTCAGCCTAGGAGTTCAATAGACAACCAAGGTATTATTATTATTAATCATCATTTCTGCAGTGTTTGTTAAGACCGTTCTTTGCCATGAAAGGGGCCGTTGAGCAGCATTTCTCCTGTGCACCATGCTGTCGCTTTACCTGACCAGGATCTTCACATGGAGACTCATTACAATCCTTGCTGACTGAAAGATTCTTTGCTGCATCTGCATTTCAAATGAGACATAATAACAAACAAAAAGGAAAAACAAAAAACCTGTCCTTTATTAACCAAGCACACACCATTCATTCATAGATTTGAGATTAACTTCATGCCATTAGCCAAATCTGTGGGGTAGTAAAAAGTAAAAAACATTGAAATGGCAGAAGAGTGGATACTGTAAAATGACAGTATTTCACCTGTCAAATCAAGTGTTATCAGCTTAGATGAGACACACACCGTAGCTTTATGTTCGTTTTTGATGATTTAGTTTTTTACACTGCATGTGGAAACGATGGAACATTTAGTTTGAAAAAGAACATCACCAATGCACTCAAGGGTTAAGGAGCAATAAGACTGAAGATCCTACTTGGATAATAACTGATGCTGTGTCTAATCAGATTACACTTTAAGCAAAGAACCCAAATACAAATTATTTCTGGAAACAAGTTTGGTTTTTATAAACATTTAAATATGTATATACTTAAATAACTTAATAGATTTTAATGAACATACAGTGGAACCTCTACTAACGAACTTTCCAAGATACGAACCGGGCATTTGAATATTTTTTGCCTCCACCAACGAACCATGACTCTAGAAACGAACCCGAGCCTCCTCCGAGCCGTCGGCTGGAAATGGCCACTGACCCCAATAGGCGAGTCTCCCAGCGCCCAGACTGGAGTGAGCTTTTAAGATTAGCACATTGTAGCTTTAGCAATTTAGCATTAGTGTAAATAGCAGACATCGAAATTTGTGCTAAGTTAAGCCGTATCTACGCTTTGTCTCCCCACATTCACCGCCTACTCTCCGTTATCCCCCCTCCGCCACCTCCCGTCATACAGCCAGTGCCTGTGTTACTCCTCCAGCCAGCCGTCACGTCTTCAAGGTAGCGATGTGTAACCACTTACAACTTTATTATTTCATTTTTTATTACTGTTTCCACTGTATTTCTCTTTTATTTTTAGTGACGCTACATGTATTTTTTTTTTACTAATGTGAGTGTTGTAGTGTGTTTCCATTATTTTAAATGGGGAAAATTGACTCGAGAAACGAACTTTTCCACTTACGAACCGGGTCACGGAACGGATCAAGTTCGTAAGTAGAGGTTCCACTGTATATAGATCAGGTGATGACAGAATGTGACATTCAAACACAAAGTTCTATATTTGTGATTTTATTTAGCACTGAAAGTACGCAAACATTAGAACTCACCTTCCTACTTCAAATTGTCTGAAATTCACTTTCTTGCTAATTTTAGGGTGCAAACTTTTCACCAGCCATCTACAGGTTAACAATATAAGTGCATAATGTATCTGCTGAACTTTGAAAGTAACTCGATTATTACATATTGACACCGCAGCCAAAATGACAAGTCTGATGACACCCAGCCTTGGGGTGAGAGGAAAAAAAAAAAAGTATAAAATTTATAAACATTGTTTTTTATTTTTTTAAATGATCCAAAATATAATTTATCATAATCGCCGACAACAAAAACGTATGGTGAAGCGCAGAACATATACCCCAAACACACACACACAAAAAAAAACCTCTCAAACAGGAATGCTAGTCCCTATTGGAGAGAAAATCAGCACAAAGAACAAAAAACAAGAATGTTTTGACTCAGAGGGCTGGGCACAATACAGACTCAGAGTTCAAACTGAAGGATGTACAAGAAAATCACAAACTGTGTATGCAAATCAATACTCAGACACATAGAATCATTCTCATGCAGGTGCCATCCACTTACCTGAGCAATTTAAAATAAACAAATTCCTCTTCAGCATCTCATAGACCGGGCTGTGAAACAGACAGTAGTTAAGGTGAGATGACAGTTCAGAAGACATCATATTACTGATAAACTCTTGAATTATATTAATGAATATTATTTTCAAATAACTTATAACGGATAATACTTACCTTGGATTTTTAACAGAAAAGCTCTCCACCTCCAGCAGCTCTCCAAGAGGGTCATCCTGACAATGGACTATATGCTGTCTTTGTTTATCGTATAATTCCTTCACCATGATGTACTGGCCGAGGTAGTGCATGACCTGTGGAAACCAACGGGACACCTGATGAAATACTATTAAGTACAGTCACATTAAAACCTTCCAATCATTAAGAGCACGTATCACATGACCTTTCTCACTTTTTTTTTTTTTTTTTAGAAGTAAAACAGACTGCTTTGCATTACATATAAAACAGTAAAAGCAACTCATTCTCAAACATCCACCAGTGCACAGCAGCCGAGCACAGTCCGTTCATGACAAAGTGATAGCTGTTTAAGTTTGGACAGCTTCTGAATAGTGCAATTCAGGACACCCAATCAGAATAGACGCTTGTTTGCATACATCAGGCTTAAAGGCGCAGTAATACAATTAATTTTAAGGAAAGAATAAATATTAGGGCGGCACGGTGGTGCAGCAGGTAGTGTCGCAGTCACACAGCTCCAGGGACCTGGAGGTTGTGGGTTCGATTCCCGCTCCGGGTGACTGTCTGTGAGGAGTTGGTGTGTTCTCCCCGTGTCTGGGTGGGTTTCCTCCTGGTGCTCCGGTTTCCTCCCACAGTCCAAAAACACATGTTGGTAGGTGGATTGGCGACTCAAAAGTGTCTGTAGGTGTGAGTGAATGTGTGAGCGTGTGTTGCCCTGTGAAGGACTGGTGCCCCCTCCAGGGTGTATTCCCGCCTTGCGCCCAATGATTCCGGGTAGGCTCTGGACCCACCGCGACCCTGAACTGAATAAGGGTTACAGACAATGAATGAATGAATGAATAATTATTAGGAAAGTGTCAGTAGGTGGGAGGACACCAAGAAAAAAGATAAAAAAAACTAAAACAAATTGAAGGTATGTCATTGAGCCCACTCTATTTTATCAATTGTTAAAAATGAATTCTTCAACTCTAATTTGATTCTAGTGTGAAGACTTTGGCAGCAGTTGAGTGTACTAACCTCCTTCAGAGTGAAAACCTCCTCCTGTGCTCCCGCTACACGAAGAATCTGCAGGAGGGGAGCCTTGGGCTGGACCTGCATTAGAAATATAACGTTTAAGATTTTTAGTTTTTATCTGAGAGGAGAAAGGGGAAAAAAAAAAAACAAATTAAAAGCATCAATTCACAAACCTGACTCCCCTCTCCAGGCAGGGCTCTGCATGTTGAGTTTGACCCCTGGTGCAAGGATGAAGACAGGGAGGTCATATCTGACTAACTAGAAAAGAAAAAAATAGAATGTTATACCTTTAAAGCTCTAACTTTTTGGGTATGTCTAGCAAGTCAACTTTGTGACCTTCGATTTGGGTCAAAGTGAGGGGACATAGCTGCTCTCCTTCCAGTCACTAACATTCAGTGCTGTGCAGATTAACATTTTGAGCAACGCTCCCACTAACGTTACTAAGGAAACCAGCCCCTCGAGCCCATGAAAAGGAATCAGAAGGAATTAAGCGCTATCTCAGCTTGCTGTCATGCCAAACACCCACATTCTAATGTCATCAGCACTCAGTGAGGCAGCCCACTGACCTACTTCTCATTTAAGAGCTTTAGGAGGCACCTACGTAAAACACACACACACACACACACACATCTCACGCCTTTATAGGTACTTTGTTTATATCTACAGTGGGACCTAGTATATATAACTCATTCTTTCTTTATTAGATATGAGTCTGTAAGGTTTATAACCCAGTAAAGAGTTCGCAAGAGATTAAAGTTGGCTCCCTACATCATCGCTGTGCCGTACGTTATATTTCTTATGGAATGTTCAAGCTAATAGACATGTTCTTTTAATAGATAATAAAATACTAAATAAAGCTAATTAAGGGTTTGACATCCCTGAAACGTTATTTTTATATTGAAATAATTCTGAAAGATTTACTGGACAACAGCAACATTTCATCCTCAAATATAAAAACGTAGATAGCGAGCACGCCGTTGCACAAGTATCACCAAATTACTGAGAATACATTACATACCAGCAGCTGAGGTGAAGCTGAGCCCCTAAATAGTGAGTTAGCGCTGGCTGCTCAAGTCTTGACTGGCTAGTTAGCACCGCTGGGCAGCTACATTCTGAGTCGTAGACTCTAATCTGGTTAAGTTTACCACAGCTACATATTCCAATGGAATATAAGGTCTTATACTCTCCACGTTAACGCTTGTAGATGTTTTACATATTTGCGGATTAGCTGTGGGTGTTTTCCTTAGCTATGCTAATAGTTCCTGATAGTCCACCTCAGGTTCTTTTAATTTTAAGTTCCACCTTAAATGCTGCGCGCTCCAGAGAATTACTTACTCTAAACGTTCCAGCAGCTCAATTAGGGCTCACAAGCACCTCGCTTAAATGATTGTGAACTACCACGTAATTTAAGATGGAACGGATAAATCAGGAGACCACAAAACTCCCTACAGATAAATTATTAAAGGGCTCTGGTGCTTATTTGAATTTTAACTTCCACATTACGTAGTGCTAGGATTCTACCGAAATGTCGGCTCCACCTTAAAACGTTCCAGCGCGTCCATCCTGGCGCACGAGGCTTGTAATTCGTCAGCAGCTCGTTCGAATTGCACCATTTAAGGTGGAACGAAAAAATGCGGGAAAAAGCTTAGTTGTAGCTTCAAATAACGATAGCACAATCATGCTACAGCTGAGACGATTTAACTGTAAATTTGTAAGGACGTTACCACTGCCGAAAAAATATTAATAAAATGTATCTCACCTTGGAAACACTGAAGGATTACATTGTTTTCGATCTTAAATCGGTCCCTCAGAGAGGCCTCTGTGTAGCGTCTCTGCGCGGTTAGCCGCCTACTTCCATTGACGTGGTGTGGCGCTGAGACGTAGAAGGGAGAGTCGATTACGAAGAATCAGTTCACCTAGAATCGATTCTCAAATCCGTAGATCAGCAGTGCAGGAATCGAGTTCACAAATCGACTCGACACTTCAAAACAAAAGCGACCAAATTAAAGAAATTAAAAAGTGCATTATAGCGCAAAAGTCAAAGACCAACTATTCCTTTATTCAATTTCCACCCAAAAAGGGCATTATGTATTATGTTATTAATTTATCAGTGTTAGAAAATAAGGTGAGAACACAGAATATTGAACAGAAATATCAACAACTCGCATTCATACGTGTGTATAACCATATTTATTGGATTTTGAGTGAAAATATTGTTTTATTGTATTTTTTTTCTTGAATGTAATATATCACAAAAAACACAAAATGTGCCATAATGATTACACAATGCACATTTTGTTTCCACATATTAACATCTGGTAGATTACATTAAAGGTGTGTTAGGCAATTTTATTTTGTGTTCTAACTAGTACAGGTTATATGTATAATATGAAGAAACTGATTAAGATAGTTATTTGAACAGTGGTATCAGCACAAGTGGCTGTTAGGGGCTGTGTTTATTGTTGGATTGTTGGGGTTTACCTGATTGGCTGCTGGAAGTGGCAATGACCAATGCACCATAAGTATTCAGAATGTGTGACTTCTGGCAGCTAGAAAGGTGAACGTCAATAACACACTGACGAGTCCCTAAAAACTGAACAGTGCACCTTTAATTCTCACCTCCCAAACAAAGGTAATTAAAGCTATTATCTTTGAGAGAGGTGAGAATCAACCCCCTCCCCCCCACACCTACCTGCCCCTTGGGCCTAAAAGATGTGTCGACAATCCACATGATTTCAGAGAAAAGGGAATAGCCAACAAGTATATTATATATTTTTATATAAATCTATAATTTCAATTATAATTACAATACAAGCAAAAATTAAAGAAACAAATCACTCTCAATATATTTCAAATCCTAATGGCTTTATTTATTTATATTATATATATGTATGTATATATATATTTATATATATATATATATAGTTTATATAATTTTGACCTCAATTGCTTGATTATCATTTTTTCCTTAGTTCTGTTCACTTCAAACGACAGGACATAAAGAACAAGGCATTCCACATGATCATATATTACAAAAGAGTAAAGAAAAAAAAAATAGAGTATGTGCACATCACACGCATACACACATACAATCATACACACATAATACACTTGCACGTTTGTTAGTATAAAGTGATGAAAAATGGGCAAGACTGCATCCACTGAGACAGAAAAATAAGCAAAAATAAAAAAGGATGGGGAGAGAGCGAGAGGGGGGGAGAGAGAGAGAGGGGGGGGGAGAGAAAGAGAGAGAGAGAGAGAGAGAAGGAGAGCCTTCATTAATAGATAATAAATAATTGATCATATTCTAAATCAACAAATCTGTTGCATAGTTGGAAGCAAACAGGGCTGACATTTGGCATGATAATGGTTTATATTTACAAACAGGGAGGGTCTATGGGAGGCTTAAAGGAATGTGATATTTTTGGCAGCTGAAACACACACCGACAAAAGAGGCTGTTTATGACGTTCAAAAGGCCACATGTAACCTTTTGAGAATACGCACGCACACACACGCACGCACGCACACACACACACACACACACACACACACACACACACACACAGCTGAGGCCACACTCCTGACGTAATAATGATTTACAAAATGTTAAAAGATAACTGCATTCACGTATTAAAAAAAAAAACCTCTCCAGTTTTCTTTCTAAACGGCTGTGGATTGGACTTATCGTTTATTAACAGATTTAAACACACTTGGTAACGTAATGTCACCTTTGTAGCCCTTAAGTTCTATACCACAGATTCTCTGTTATCTGGACAAGACGGGGCAGACGCTGCTGGACTGTAAACAGAGAGACTGGGGCAAAAAGCATCAGGGAAGTTTCCTGTCGAGCTCAACAGGCCACGCCACACAATCAGAAGGCTACCGTCTGAAGTAACTCAGCTTTGTCTAGGGTTAGAAAACCACAGCAGCACTCAACGAGGCTCCAGCTCCGACCTCGGTCTCGGCCTACGACTCGGTGCAAGCGCAGCCTCGGCTCTCAGGCAACCGACACAGTGGTGTGTTTTGCTGTTGAATGGCACTTCAGTGATAGGGCGGACAGCACGCTGGACAATTCAAAAAGCATAAGACACAACATCACTGTCTCACGGAGATGTGCCACCATGGCAGCAAATGTAAACAGATGACCTCAGGCTGAAAAGGTCGTGACCTCTCTGACCAGTAAGAAACAATAAACAATTATTAAGATGTAAACCAAGCTTCACTACAACTTCCACAAGTCTGTCGTACGCTGAGGGGCTATTCACCATCGAAGAAACGAGACCTTTATCACAATGACGTCAGTTTTAAATGAACCTACTATGAATCGTAACTGTGCTGACGTCAAAATGGAGGCCCTTGGATCGAGCTGATTCCACCATCACCTTTTCTTCTGCGCAACACATTTCTTCAAAATAGGTTTAGAATTCACAGCTGAAAAGAAATTCGTTCAGTGAATTTTGTGTGGCCTTCAGCATTCTTTTACTTTCAGATAGAAATATCTGCAGAGAGGAAAATGACAAAAATACACTCTTCCAAAGTCCTGTTCCTGGGTTTAGTGTACGACAGCTCATTGGAACTAGCTTCAGGTAGAAAATAGCCACTCGCTCAAAGCTTTTCAGGTATGTCTCTGTATTTGTGAAAGAATCTACTAACAGATAAATAAAGAGGAGCACACATTGACAGTCTTTTTATGGTATGTATCAACTACTGCCTTTCATCCTCTTAAAAAAAACATCTAAAGGTGTGGTTAATGGGCTGAAAGTGCTGTCAAACCAAAAGCAGCAGGTGCTTGTTGAAATCTGAAGTAAACAGAATGGGGAATGGTGTATGAATGACAGAATGACAGGGTCCTACCTTCATAATGATTTTCTCCAGCAATGCCAGGAAATCCAGGCTTTTCAAAGCCTGGTTACTTTAGTTCCAAGGCTTCCTTCATCTTCCGTGGCTCATGAATGTGTTAAAGATGGAACAAGGCTTGATAAGTAAGTAATGGAATGGAAACAGAATGAGCATTAAAGGAACACTCCACTGTTTTCCCAATTAAATCTCTTTCTCTCTGCGTCACACAGTTGATTAATACAAACGTTGATAAATCAGACGGTTAACAAACAAACAGAAAACCCACTGACGATTACAATGGAAGTCAATGGGTAGATGCTGGTCATTTTACTAAGTACAGAACCGTGCTGAAATCATTACTCATTGTTTGTGGTAACTCTGAATGCTCTAGATCTGTGTGGAGGCATGTTACTGTCAGATGGAGGAGATAAAACTGGTCTTTATTTATGTATTGCTCCTAACAGGAGTCTGATAATCAAGTCCTCCCCAAAATGAAGACTCTGAACCTCAGAATACGGTAGACTCAGGTTCTCTACACCTCATTACAACTAGATCAGGATTTTAAGTCGTCTTTTGAAGCAACAGAGTCAAAAGCAGAGTAGAGGGAGAAAACAGCTTCATTAAACGCGACTGATGGAAAATGATGGAGTATTCTTTAAAGTTAAATGGGTAATGTATTTGATTATAGTCAAACTGTCCATGGCACTCTTCCACCTCTGCTACCAAGTCTTTTGATTTATGACACAAAAAAACAAAACAAAAAAACACCAGCACTCTGTCGGTGTGTGTTTCTTCTGGTTTATCAAAGTCGATTGATTTAAGGTGAGAGGAAGAGTGTGTGTATGAGAGAGAGAGAGAGACAGAGAGAGAGAGAGAGACACAGAGAGCGTGCTGAGGGCCGGCTTTCATTCCGACAACAAGAAAAGGCTTGGGGACGTCTCATTCCATACTTAATCATGCAGAACACTGAACACATATATTGAACAGTTAAGTTTTTTTTTCTTCTTCTTTTAAGCAACACAGGACACACTAGAAATACCACTCACACCAGGTTGTACATATTGCTTTGAACCACCAATTTGTTTATAAGTCATGCATGCCACATAGATGATATTATGTTTATACAAAAATAACACCAGTGCTTATTACTGTATTCATATGAAGTACAGAAATGTGACGTTCCGTTTCCATGTCTTTTCCCATGTTTGTTTGTCCTCCTCACAATCCAATAGGAGCTTTGCAGACTCTTATTTGCGTGAATATGCAAAATAGGTGGTTGTGACTAATATTCCAGTTTCAAAATGCAATCTTTTATTTACAATTGTGATGTATTCCACTCCTGAACTCCAACCATACAACAACAGCTATGAGGACATTCAGCAGAGTAGCAATGCTGTCAAACTGAAGTTATTGCACACCATTAATAACTCGTTTGTCGTTTTGTTTTTACACTATGAGAAAGTGACAGACTTGTGCAATACCAGATCCTCCTGCAGAGCTACCGGCGTTAGACTGGAACAACACTCGTATCCAAATGGTCAGTGTGTAGTTGCTGAACGTCCAGGTTTGAGAAGATTGAGTGGGAAAAACACACACACAAAAAAAGAAAACCTAACAAAGCAAAACAACAAGAAAAAACAAAATCAAAGAGTTCCTTTAATTATAACATCCCTCAACGTCATCAGGGACTGACACAGAACTCTCAACAGGACCGGAACATAGTAGTGTTGTGTCACCAGACATGTTTGAAGGGCATTAAAAACCATAAATCGAGTGGATTGTACAAAACAACACTTTGGCAGAACTTTCTTAAAGCTTTCCTCAGTAGCCACTTACTGCTTTTGTGGTAATCATTCTTCTTTAAAACTACACTCAACGTAGCGTGTGGTGCGCAGATGAAGATCATATTCGTAACTAAGTCAAACAGTTGAAACGAAGCTGGACTAATGGAACAGGTCGTGACATCTGAAAATAAATTATGTTCCATGTCGACGTCAAAGAACAAAACAGTGTAGAAATGTACACACTTGAAGAAAACAGGCGTTCTGAACATTTCCTTTCAAACTCCAATCAGCAAACAACATCCTCATTAAAACTAGTCGTAGCAATGCGATGGTCTTTGTAACATTTATAAAGTATCCAGTTTGGTGGAGATATACATTAGCCTACATTATAAAAGGCTTTTATTTTGCCAATGCACATAGACCTTTTTTTTTTCCTCCAGGCCAACAGGTTCACTGCACACGGTCAGGCGCGAGGACGTCTCAAACGGTCCCAGCTTAGTGCTTGACCCATCCCATGGCTTTACAGTAAACAGTGAGTCACGTTCTCGTTCTCTTCTCCTATCCACGCCCATCGCCCGGTTTTGAACGTGGCATTAGTATTAGCGTAACAGCCCAAAAACCAAAAATAATAACAGAAAACAAAGTTAAACCGAACAAAAACAAAACCCCAAAAACAAAAACTACGGCTTACTCGATTAATCTTTGTTACATCACCAGACTGCAAGCCTATACAGCTATAATTTATATATTTCCAAAATATTAAAAAGTTACTTAATATAAAAATACACAACAGTTGTAAAAAAAGAACAGAACATTTGAGTTTTTATACGAAATTCACACATGCTTCCCCACAGTAATACACCATGTTTGTTTTATTTTTAATAAAATTGAAATCAAGAGGAAAATAAAAAATTTAAAAAATTATCCAGTAGGGGGAAGTGCGGCTTCATCTAAACGCTGCAGCCTTTGTTCCGTAAACATCGAAGTGGTCCATCTTCTTCTTCTTTTTATCTGTATATTTACGTTATTATATATTTATATTTATATGTATGTATATATATATATTTTTTTAATTTTAGGCAGTGAATCACAGCGTCTTTGATTTCGGCTGGAAATATAAAGCAAATCAAGCAGAAAATAAAGGGGGTGGGGGAGAAAAAATGGGATATAAAAGAACAATCTATAAAATATGGCTCTGAGCAAGTAGAAAAAAGAGTATACGAGGATTCTGTTTAACCTCAGATCGGTATGAAGATAGGATTGGATTATGGCAGTACTACGACTCTGGTAATTAAAAGCACATGTTTTGCAGGCCACGCTCTTTTGGAAGCTGGCAGCTCTGCTTTGTAATCCAGGCTTTCTGCTCAGCTAACTGGCCGTTCACAGGGCTCGACAGAGGCTTTGGGTTGCATAATACTCGTTGGTTTATTATGCCGCTTTTTTCTTTTCTCTCTCTTTTTTTTTCCTGTTCTTCTGTTCTTTAAAACAGTAAAAAGCATGTGCTGCGGCCCAACACTTGTAGGAAGAATATTAGAAAGGACTGTGGAGCCCTATGTGAATCCCCCTATTGTGTTCTGTGCCACTGATCGCACCTTGGGCAGAAACGGGTCTAATGCTGAACACCAAGAGACTGGAGGGCTGAGAAAAAAAAAAAGAAAAACAAACCAAATGGCAGAATTTGAACCTGTACACACGCACACACACACACACACACACACACACACACACACACACACACACACACACACACACACACACACACACACACACACCCCATTTGTGATCATTTTCCTGTGACAAAGGCAAGGAAGCAAAAAAAACAAAAAAAACACAAAAGTCATTGAAACACTGTCCCCAATAAGAAAAGCCCAATTTCCCATAAAGTCAGACACAGGTGAAACTACAGAACATTACGTGCATTTCTATTGTGACGTGCTGTACCTTGAATTAATAAAAGGGGGGTGTTAGATTACAACTTTCATGTCTGAAGCGGCGGGATAATGCCGCCCTTTTGTTTTTTTTTTTGTTTAGTTTTGTTTTTTGTTGCTGTTGTTTTTTTTTTTTTGTTTTTTTCTACAAGAGACTACAGAGACCCAGTGGATGTGACGGGATGAGATGACACTGGCGGACCCACCTCACACCTCCGCACCAAACAAGGGGGCATCATTCCTAAATACTCATTTGCTCCGCTTTCACAGCAGCAGCCTTATATCTGCGCTTATAAAAATAAACAAAAAAACAAACCAAAGATGAGCTACACTCAATAACATCTCACACGACTGAATGTATTTGAAAAAAAATGACAAGAACGTAGTGTGTCCAAACCACTTAAGACATTCCATAGATGTAGCAGTTTAAAAACAACCAGAAGAATAAGAATAATAAAGAATCAGGGCAAACGTTATAAAGACACTGCTGAGTGACGTGTGTTTCATAACCACAGCTGGATCTACATTAAATAAAATCCACGTATGAACTGTATGTGTGTGTACTGTACGCTTCAAGTTGTATGTCTTAGAGTATGAATTCGCAGTGTTTAAAAATTAAAAAAAAAAACAAAAAAAAAACACTAACACTATGAAAATGTCCTGGAGAAAAAAAAGGAAAAAATAAAAACACAAGTCATTGAGATAACAATAAAAATGTCAAACGAAAACAAAACAAACCTGCAATAGAGATACAATGTCAGTGACAGGCTGAGAGAAGAATAGCCGCCCTCTCGTAGGTGAGTTTAGCCCGCGCGTGTGGCCTGGGCAACGGCATGCGTGCTTCTTTTGGAGCGCCCACACACCACAGTGCAATGACGAAGAGCCGAGGGAGCAGACGTAAAGGGCTGGCACAGGGAAGGAGGGGGAGAGGTGGGGATGTGACCCCTTTGCCAGTCCTGGGTGACTGCCTTTAGGGTGTAAATAGGGCAGACCCTCACGTCCGGTGTGCAGGGCAAGAGGACATCGGGAGGGTAGGAGGAGAGCGGGGCGGGCGGGAGGGTAGGAGGAGAGCGGGGCGGGCGGGCGGGTGGATTCTTGCAGGAGCCGACCAAACAGACTAAAGGAGTGGACAGGACCAGGTCAGATGGAGGAGTCGTGGCTGCGGAGGAGGGAGGCAGAGCTGCCTGGGGGCTGGCCGCCCCCGCCCTTGCTGGGAGAGGAGGAGGAGGAAGAAGAAGAGGCGAGCGGCTCGATCTCCACGCTGCTCTCCTCGATCGCCGGCACCCGCACTTCCTCCTCGGACAGGGGTGTGAACTCAGGGTGGGACATGAAGTTATGGATGGAGCTTCTGGACTCTGGCTTCTCTAGGCCCTCGTACAGGGAGCTACGGAAAGCGTTGACCACCTTAATCTGGACGTTGGGAGGTGTAAAAAGAAAAGGAGATAAAAAGAAACAAGGATTAGTGTGATTGCACAAGAGTGTCGTCATTGTGTGTGTGTGATGGGGGGGGGGGTATGGGGGGGTGGAACAGGCAGAAACACACTGATGCATTGGATCTGTTGAGGGGCAAAACAAAAATGGTCAGTGGTGAGGAAAACCAAATGATAACAACTCAACATAAAAACACAAAGCACACAACATAAATATGGAGTAATAAATAGAGAAATGAAACCACATCACATTGAAAGTAAAAACAACAAAGCTTCCCATCAGTTCGGGAAAGCGTTCAAGGAGAACAGGCACACAAAAAAAAAAAAAATCCGGTGGGACATTCACGGCACCACTTCACTGTCACTAACACAATACAAACAGCAAGCATGCTAACCACATTCACTTTTAACTGCATTAGAATCATCACACCACACACACACACACACACACACACACAGAGTTCTGGCCAAGATGGTCTATTCTAGTCTTTGGATCAGATCAGGGTTGAGCATGAAAAAGAGGAGAAATGCATGTGAACAATGAGCAGAACTTTGAAGATGGAAACAAGAAAGTGAAGCTCGAGTCTGAGAGAAAAGCATGTGCACGCCCTCATTTACAACACAGCTCACGACTCCAGATGTTTACCAATGAGTCCTCAGAGCAGATTTATTCCACACTGAAGCACAAATATAGCTCAGGGTCTGAAGTTTGCTCTGGAGTTACAAGGCTAATGTTATATTGCAAACGTTAGCAGCGATAACAGAAATCACGTCATTTCCTGAGCCCTATGCAAATGGGAATGATTTTTTTCCTGTGGACATGGGGTAAAGCCATTATTACTGGAGTCTGAACAGAACCATTTTAGGAAAACAAGTTGTAAAACAAGAAGAAAAAGGAAGCCCAGTTTATATTATGTTGGGGAATACTCCGTTAAATCCATGGTAAATGAGTTTTTCATGGGTTTTCCCAAGAATGAAAGCTGGTGTTTAGTGTATGATCCAAGTATGAGGATAAACCCAGGTGTTGAACGACACACCATGCTCAAATCCAAAAAACATGCTATGAACACATGTCCTACTCAGTAAGTTACCATTAAACTGATATTTATGATATCCATTATTTATAATAAATGTGCAAACAGTTAGCAAACTTAGCCATCATATAACGCTCATTATCAGTTATAAGGTCATTGAGGGCTGTTCTCAGAACAGCAGTGCCAATCTAAAATCTCCAGTAGCACTGCTGTGTCTGATCCACACTGTGTGACAGCAGTGTGTGAATCGAGTAGCCAATCCCATCTCTGTTATTTATACCGAGTATATATTATTCAAATCCATCATAAATCTGACTGAGCGTCCTGCGGTAAAATGACATTATCCCATCTGCACCAGAATCTGGGCTTTTGTGGCTTTGTTTATTTACATCTGCTTGTTTTTACTTCCTGTGAAGGACTGGTGCCCCCTCCAGGGTGTGTTCCCACCTTGCACCCAGTGATTCCAGGGAGGCTCTGGACCCACCACGACCCTGAACTGGATAAGAGTCACAGACAATGAATGAATGAATGTTTTTACTTCACTGTAGCTGAACTGTACCTGTACATTCACTGTGGTCATCAACATGATTTACATTAAAACCCAACTGTGCCAAGCTTTTAAAAGTAAATATATTAATAAATGAATTTTAGTTTACTTCATCCAGTTTTCTCCTTTCTCTAAAGCAACTGACACCCATTAGTTAGGACAGTGGTTGCCAAACTTTTTCTGCAGTACCCCATTTTGTAGATGAGGACATTTTCGGGCCACCCCCACTCTGACCCACAAGTAAACATATCTCAGTGGTGAGGACATGAGCGAGAGAGTTCTTTCAGGCTGGTGCTGGAGTAAAGTGAGAGGGGGATGGGAGAGTGAGAGAGAGAGAGAGAGGAAAAAGAGAGGAGAGAGAGAAAGACAGAGAGAGAGAGGAAAAAGAGAGGAGAGAGAGAGAAAGACAGAGAGAGAGAGGAAAAAGAGAGGAGAGAGAGAGAAAGACAGAGGAAAAAGAGAGGAGAGAGAGAGAAATAGGCTCATGCTCATGTATTTGACAGCTTGAGGTGGAAGGAGGAGAAGACTCCTCCCTTGGCGTCAAAGAGCTGAGAAACAGCTCACGTCGCCAGATTTCTCTTGGTCCAACATGTTAAGCATCATCCTGGCACTTGCGCAGCTCTACTCTCGCGTTTAGTGTCAACTTTGTGAAAACACACAAGCAAAAGCGCTATACAACATTTTTAAGTTTGACGTTTAGACAGTGTTTCTGTGGTGAGGGAAAAGATCAACTTTAGTCTTAAAATAGATGAAAGAGAAGAATAAAAGATCATTCATTGGATTACATTCTACTACAGAAACACCTGCAAGCTACAATATGGTGAAAGAGTGTGGACAGACACCGTATATTTTTAGCGCTGTCTAAACATTTAATAACGTTTTTATTCCTCCCTCGAATCTTAAAACAAGAGTCTGTTGTGTCAAATGTGATGCTGATATTACATACACTTAAGGGTGAGATATACCAGCTGTTTCGAACAGACAATATTCTGGATCATGAACATAACTGTTCACATGCTTATCAATGTACTACGCTTGTAAATGGAGGCATCCACTAGAGGGCAGACCAGAGAAACATGTGGGGAATAGCAGATTTGGCTGTGACACAGCCTTCTTCAAAATGTTCCATCATTGTGATGCTGTTTACGCGTGCCCTGCCCCCTGCTGTTTACGCGTGCAATGCTCCCTGCTGTTTACGCGTGCCCTGCCCCCTGCTGTTTACGCGTGCCCTGCCCCCTACTGTTTACGCGTGCCCTGCCCCCTACTGTTTACGCGTGCCCTGCCCCCTACTCTTTACGCGTGCAATGCCCCCTACTCTTTACGCGTGCAATGCCCCCTACTCTTTACGCGTGCAATGCCCCCTACTCTTTACGCGTGCAATGCCCCCTACTGTTTACGCGTGCTCTGCCCCCTACTGTTTACGCGTGCTCTGCCCCCTACTGTTTACGCGTGCAATGCCCCCTACTGTTTACGCGTGCAATGCCCCCTACTGTTTACGCGTGCCTTGCCCCCTACTGTTTGCGCGTGCCCTGCCCCCTACTGTTTGCGCGTGCCCTGCCCCCTACTGTTTGCGCGTGCCCTGCCCCCTACTGTTTACGCGTGCCCTGCCCCCTACTGTTTACGCGTGCAATGCCCCCTACTGTTTACGCGTGCAATGCCCCCTACTGTTTACGCGTGCAATGCCCCCTACTGTTTGCGCGTGCAATGCCCCCTACTGTTTGCGCGTGCCCTGCCCCCTACTGTTTGCGCGTGCCCTGCCCCCTACTGTTTGCGCGTGCCCTGCCCCCTACTGTTTACGTGTGCCCTGCCCCCTACTGTTTACGCGTGCAATGCTCCCTACTGTTTACGTGTGCTCTGCCCCCTACTGTTTACGTGTGCCCTGCCCCCTACTGTTTACGTGTGCCCTGCCCCCTACTGTTTACGCGTGCTCTGCCGCTTACCCCCACATACTGTGTATTTCCTGAGGATGTGCTCCGACCTACACACCAAAGTGATGCTGGATATGGACACGAAAGCCTAGTTAACAGCAAACATATCTGTCCTTTTTTTTTTTTATTTTACAGGAAACCCAATATATATAACATTTGCACAGCACTGTGGGAATGAATGACCCGTAGCGCTGAATGAGGGCCCGGCGGACCGAACCAAAAAGCTGTTCCACACTTATTCTCCAGCTTTCATTTCTGTCTGAGGCAGCATTTCGAGACGTATTCAGAAACACTGATGCAGAACGGAAGATGTTTTCTCCTCCGAGCCCGTGGGGAAAAGGCTGTTGTTTGAGCTGTTGATGTTAAACATTTATAAAATCGTGTTTAATTTGATTCTGTTTTGTCTTTATGACTGGTCACATCACTCGAGCCATTTATTTTAGACCAAAACAATACATAAAAGACAGGGTCTCCCTGCTGATGGAATAGAAGCTGCAGTTACACAGTTCAAGAAGCAGCCATTTCTACAGTTTAAAAGTAGATAATATACTTATGAATATAATTATTACTGTTAGAAACTTATATAAAACTCACAACAGCTGAAGGATCATATCACTCGCTGGTTTCTGTTCCCGTTCCTGTTTATGTTCTTTATTGTGGTTGCCTCACATGGGGATGGCCACATGTAAAACATGTAACACCATGGCCACGTTTCATAACGTGAAGTAGAATCACTAAAGAAAATGACTGACTCCTACTTTAAGCTTCATTTAAAGGAGGTGATGTTTTAATCAAAAAAAAAAAAAACACTTTTCAGAGGATATTTCCCCACCATCTGCTAGCTCTCTGGTCAGGTCAGTCTGCACGCTGGGAATGCTAGTGACCCTATTTATTTACCCTATTTATAAGGGTCTCACTTATGGCTCAGGCGCTCTCTCTGTGCGGGGAGACCTCCAAACGCTGAAAATCATGAAAGTGATGAGGATGTTGCTCTATTTTTGCTCCATAGGTGAGTGGTACTGACATTCTTGTTATTAAAGGTTATTTAAAGTAGAACAGACTTCAAATTCAGAAGATCACTAACAATACAAAAGGCACTGATGAAAGTGCTATAAATCTAAACAGCTCAGAACACCAATGAATTTCTGTGGTAATTCAAACAGTAGCTAAAAACGTACAGTTAATGTTATATCGCATTATTAAGTAATGATACTTTTACTTGAGATTGGATTTAAGCTGCTCCTCCAGCTCTGATCGTCTCAGTATCAGCTCAGTGAGATGCATGTAAGACTAGTTAAGTCCTAAAACTGGAAAACTACGTTAAAACCCAGATTTCTTTGCCACTAAACATAAATAACAGAGCAACAACCAAACAAAAAACTGACAGCTTGCAATTTTAAACAGAACCGGGAGCGCTCTGCTGCATGACCTTAGTGTCTCATTGAATTCTGGTCGTACAGCAGCTCCCTGTGAAGACCATAGGCCGCTCGGCCTCGGATCCAGGAAAAACTGGCCTTTAATCTTAACAGGTCTTGTGGCCCCTCCAGTTTAATGGGCTCATTAAAGTTTAACCATGCAGAAATGAAGAGAGAGAGAAAGAGAGAGAGACAGAGAGAGAGAGACAGAGAGAGAGACAGACAGATAGAGAGAATGAAAGAGAGAGAGTGAGACAGAGTGAGAGAGAGAGAGAGAAAGAGAGTAAAGATAGCAGGACGAGCAAAGCAGCAGTGAAGAAAACACAAGACAAAGGCGTTTCTAAAGATGGATGCTGGGCTGATTTTTAAAAAACTTCAACCATTTGCCTGACCATAAAAGAAGGCCTGCCATTCTCGTAGATCCACAGTTACTGTAGAACAACTGTCATTTATAAATGATTCATCATAGGAACGTCAATGAGAATTCCTAAATAATCTTCACTGTGACTTTTCTCTTTCTCCATTCGCTTTCTCTTCTATAGAGTAGAGCCCTAGTCAAGTGAGAAAAGTTTATTTAAAAAGACATTCATCTGATTTGCTCATGTAACAGTAATAACAGAGTAATAAACTATTCCCAAATTCTTTTAGTGTTCCTCTGACATCCTGCTGACCCCAACCCCACCAACACTTCTCTACATTAATGTAGAAGTGAATGATGTGGAAAAGCAGCGTCATTAAGATCCATATGTTCAATTGCACACCAGTAATTTTCATGACCTTAATTAAATATTATATGAAATGTGTGCACATTTAGAGCTTAGTTCACCACGTCCAAAGTCAAGCGTGGTCCAGAAGGTTATCACCTGTGGTGCTCAGAGTGACGGGGTGCCACCTCACACCTTTAGAACGGTCTTTAGAGCGGTGTTTGTGACCCACAGCTTATCATCAACATTTACATTAGACCTAGTGACAAACGTAATATTAGACGACGGGTCAGAGTCAGGGTTCTGGAATGATGAGCATTGTTGGTCTGCCCATGCTCCCACATGTAGTGTGTGTGTGTGTGTGTGTGTGTGTGAGAGAGAGAATATGCATGTGACCTATTACACTGTCTGCTATTGCAGAGATCTCTGAAATATTACAAATCCTTCTAAAATAGCTAAGCACCAAACACACACACACACACACAGACACACACAGACACATTTCTTTCTATTGAAAGATAAAGGGATGCTATGAAAACGTCCCTGCCAAGGTAACCAAGATAAAGGAAGCTAAAGAGTCATGACTCATTTCTCCTGCAACACAGAGCAGCGGCGACAGCGTGGCGCGTGTCGTCTCCCGAAACTGGAGAAGCAGCGTGATGGAGGGATGGGCTTAAGAGGGAAGCATAAGAAAAATCAAAGAGAGGAAAAACGAGAGGCTGGGAAAGAGCCTGGAAGATGGATGAAGAGAAAAAAGGGTGAGAGAGAGAGAGAGAGAGACACCTGCCCATTTGGAAGAGTGTAAAAGAGACTGAGAGTGAGATAAAGAGCACGAGAGGGAAATGGTGAAAGGGAAAGTGAGAAAGGGAGGCAGAGAGAGTGAAGAACAGGGCAAGAGCGCAAAAGAGAAAGAGGTGGAAAAAAATGAGAAGGAAAGGTGAGAGAGAGAGAAAGAGAGAGTGAGAGAATGAGTAAGATGTGTGAGAGATGTAGCGTCTGCTCTCTCTCTGAGCAGTGGAAGGAAAGTGAGAGGAGTGAGGGAGCACTGGGAAAGTCTGCATCTGTTTGTGTGTATCTGTATCTCTCTCTCTCTCTCTCTCTAGGCTCTGTTGCTGGGCAGACAGTGGTGCGGTGCAGGTCAAGGGAGAAAGGCAACGCTCCGTCACCTTGGAGACGCCTCACCCTCTCGGGACAGGGCAAGGTCAGCAGCTGCTGGAGAGGAACGGGGGCCAATTACTACACTGTCCAGCTCAGCACCACCAGCCTCACCGTGCCCAGGGCCTTTTATCCTGTCCTTTAAGTGTGTGTGTGGGGTTCTAACACACACCACTGACCACTATCCTGACGGGTTACACCTTTTAGCCCGTATGACCGGTACCAACTAGGGCTGCACAGTATAGAGTTAATTAATCATCACGTCTGAATTCGATTGGCTCCAGTGATATTTCCGAGGCCTGCGACATACGAGGCCCTCAAATTAGTTCTGAGCTGTGAGTGATCAACAACTCACACAGCATTAATTTCATGCTTTGCCCAAAAATGAAATTTATCATAAAAATGATGTGTGGTTGGACGAGCTTTTACAGAACGCTGTCAAACACACCACGGAGCTTAACATTTCAGTTCCTGTACTGGGGTCCAAAATGTCTGAGAGCAGTTTAATTAAATAGAATTTCATCAAATTTAATTAAATGTTAATATATGAATACAGGGGGTCCTCGACTTACGCCGTTGATCCGTTCCTATGTCGTGTCGTAAATCGATTTTCGGTGTAAGTCGGAACATACCGTACGTAAATAACATACTGTAAGCACTTATCCTATCCTAACACCTATCCTCCTCGGTCCCGAGCCAGCGTAACGTGTATTCTTCCGCCGCGCCGCGCACACCAAACACGAAATTCACATTACGACATTTACGATGCAAAACCACTTACGTCAAAACAAGGCTTTATACAGTAAATGGGAGATGGACCCCGAGGACCTCTTGTATATTGCTTTCAAAACCAATGGTCAGTATTGAAAAGTAGCATTCTCCTCCAAACATGTTGAGACAAATGGAAAAAACAGTGGTAGCTAGCTTCACACGAACTGGACGAGTCACAATAATAAATATATGTCAAACACTTGCCATGGCCCTTATACATTTTCACAAGTCTACATCCTCCGTATCATGCAGCCCTAGCGCCGAATGTGGACGTGTGAGTTATTAAGTAAAAAAAGGTAAGTATTAGGGTTCAATTTTAAAAAACAATACACATGCACACACACACACAGAAATGAACACACACGGCTGTAGGAAAAAAAAAAAAAAAAGGTTTAACCCTCAAGTATTAACCCTTGAGAGAGCCCTTAATTAGATAACGCTTGGAATAACTTTGATCCCTCCCAGGGTCTGGACGTTAATCTGCTTCTACTTTTCTTGAACAAAAAAAGGGTGAAAAGGAAGCGGAAGAATGAGGAGCCCACGGATAAATCTCAGCAGCAAGCAATCACATTCCGAAGAGTTCCCAACTCGCTTAGAGCTCTGGAAGTTTCATCCCTTTCACTCTCACAAGGGCTAATGCATGCAGATAGTGTTAAAGCCATTCATAATCAGTGCAGTTTTTAAAGTAGAAGGGCAAGAAGGGAGGGGGAGTGTGTGTATGTGTGTGTTAGAGAGAGAGAGAGAGAGAGAGAGAGGAGAATAAAAGAGAAATATATTAAGTTGCTCAATGTGATGTTTCTGCAGACTTCAAAACAGAGTCAAAAGTGACATTTGCACTCTCCCTGAGACGAGATACATCAGTCGCCATCCCAGATCTGTCTTCCATTTGGTTTGAGTTTTTTGTATCCAATTACAAGTGGCTGTGTAAAACATGTTCTGTAATATTTTTCACAGTGCTATGGTTCGTAAACAAGATTCAAACCCCAGCGGCAGAACGACTGAAGCATTCTTTTGTGAGTCAATGAAAATGAGGACTTCTAGGCAAAGATCTAAAAGCATTTCTTTTCCTAAACACCTGAAATACTTGGGAATCAGGTTATAGATTTGGTGAAATTAATATAATTACAGCATCTATTAGGCCTTCGGTGCATTTGAGAAAGCTCAACATGAATCTATTCTTTTTTCGACACATTTCAGAGCTTTTCCGAAGCGGGCAGTCATTAATTTTGCAGCGGTTGTGCGCTTCTGGCCTTGATTCATAAAAAGGTCTTTTGCAAATGTAGACTCTCTGAGACAACATTCATTGACACACACAGTATAATATTATTCTTCACATCTTGCGATTGCTAACAGTCCTTATGTGTGTGTGTGTATATACACCCGGAATTCGATGGTAATTCGTTCCGGAACTAGCGTCAACAACTGGTGCGGTCGAGTTCAGAATCAAATTTCCCTATAAGAAATATCTGAAAACCGATTAATTGGTTCTCGACCATAAATTTTTTACCATAAATTTCCCTATTTCCTACAAAAATGATCAACAATTACACTCTTAGGTCGTAATACTGCAAAAAAAAGGTCACAAAAACGTGTAAAATACACAAAAACTTGGAGCACAACCTCAAAAATCCTCCAAAGTTGCGGAACGACGTCGTAAACTGACAACAAGTAGCATCAGCTAAACTCAACATGAGCGGCGTTTGTTTACAAAAGTCTCGTGGGTCAGGTTCTGAGTTTAATGGTCGAACTCCGAGTCGAAATTCTCTCGACATTTGGCGTCGACTTCCGGGTTTCTACTGTATATTTATTTATTTATACGGTAATTAGCATATATTTATATTATAGTTATTTCCCCTGATGCAACATTCAGGTGGTTTTTGGCACCAAAGGCAGTCATTCACTGTTATTTGACCATCATCCAACCTTTCTTTATTTCTCTGAGCTCTTTTCACAACTGTGCCTTCAAGGCTCTGTTCTGATTGGCTGAACTGTATCGTGCCTCATTCCAAAAGCGACCTGTGATGAAAACACTCCTTATATCTTTAGCATTAATGAGTAAATAAAACATGGGTGAAATGCTGTGAGGGTAAATCCAGCTGAATGAGAGAGTGGTGTTCTGAAACGTTTTACACGCTGCTAATCTCTAAAGAGTAAGGAGCGAATTTTATTCATGAAATGGACCATTTAATATTAATGAAGCACTCATTCAATATACTGAACTGGAATTGGAGCAGATGCACTTTTGTTAATGATATCAGAGCTGCGCAGTATTTTCTGAACCTCTGAACTGGTACTTTACCCTTCGCTGGACATTCCTTTGTGTACTTCACTAAAACACACAGTTTCTTTCAGGATCCATTCAGTGCTGTTACCTCTTATCTGTCCAAACAGAGCACGGATACTCATTACTTACTGATATACTGAGTTCAGACGTTGGTAAAAGTTCCCTATCCTTGTCCAAATGTGTTTAAGGAAAGACGCGGTATTCCGGACAATATCGGAAAACTGGAAGACGGCAGAGGAACGCTTCTTGTTAAACGCCAGCAATTTAGGGATGGAGCCAGATTCATCTCACGTCAATAAAGAGCCCTGAATCTCGTGGTATTCTTCGGCGTCAGTGAGAAAGGGACAGTGAGAGTGAGAAAGGAGTGAGAGGGGGGTGATAAAAGAAGATGGTTATATATTGCTTTGGCTGAAAACTGTCATGCAGCTGCAGCAGCAGCAGGTGTAGCAGCAGCACTGCTGTTAGCTTGCTGGGTGTTATGTGGCACTCACTGCCTGCAGTAGAGGAGGAAGCAGGGGCGGAGGGTCCGCCAGCCGCAGCGGAGTTGGCGGACAGCGAGGAAGAGGAAATCCCTACATGGGTGGGGCTAGAAACAGTTTTTGCATCGTTGTGCTGGCTGACCACGGAGGGCTGGCGGCGCAGGGCACCAGGGACCGCCGTTTGGCCCGACTGGAATGTATAAACCACGTCCATCTGCAAAAGGAGAGAGGGAAATGCCAGGAAGAAGAGGAAAGAGATGAGAGAGAATGATAGATCAAGAGAGAGACCAAGGAGGTAGAAGAATTAACCGGTTAGAACAGAGCTGTTATTACAGATTGGTTATTATAGAAAAAGAAAATTAAAACCACTCTAAAACAGAAGGCAAGTCAAAGAGGAGGAGGAGGAGGAGAAGAAGGAGTAGATGAGAAGGATGAAAGGGAATGATTTTCTTTTTCAGGGCGAGGGAAATACTGAAGGCGCTTGTGGAGCCAGGAGGACCTCAAAGAGGTGACAAAAAAGTGGTTTTACAAGACATTGATGAGTTTGGTGCAAATCAGGCTTGTGCCAATTAATTCCTCCATTGTGTACCGCTAACCACGCGTGGCCGATAAAAAAAAAAAAAAAAAAACAGAAATCCAAGAGGATTAAAAAGTGGGGTGGCGGGGAGTGGGGTGGCGGGGGGTGGGGGGGGGCAAGAAAGGGAGGGTGAGATAAAGAGCTAATTAGTGGAGCAGCATTTTTGCGGTCAACTGGAGGTGGGGTGGAGAGAGAGAAATAGTGAGAGGGGTGGGTGGGAGGAGGGGGGGTTGACGACAACCCAAACAGGAAAAGGGCAGGACGTTATTGACAGGATCAGGGACAGTGTAGTGAGTCTGGAGCATCGGGGGGGCAGAACCAAATCCAGGGCAGATGACACACGTTACAAAAACTTCCCATCCACTCCTGACATCACTGCCTGCTCCAATTACTCAGTCCAAAGTCAGACATCACGTTCAGAGCACATCCTTAACACAGCACACATTTAAATTACTGCGTGAATGCAGGGGTTTGCTGAAGTAAAACAAGGAGGAGAGAGACATTTAAGATTAGACATCTGCTGAATACAACAAATACACCACATATGATTCACAAACATTCATGCACAGGATCTTAAGGTCATTAGCATTCGTAATTAAGCCACGTTTCTGTTCAACTCAATACTGTTGTGCTCTGGTATGGTTTTGTTGTTGCCATTGTGTTTGGGGAACCCTTGTTGTTGTGAAATGCTGACTGACGTGTGTTCTGTCGATGGCTCATAAAATGGTATAAAATATAGAAATCAGGACTAAATCAGAGCAAAAACATTTGCATTAGGGGTGGGTCAATTTATCAATATAATGATATATTGTATGGTTTTCCTTCGACACGTTATCGATACGTGGAATTTTATTGAAACGTAGGTGCTCTGAACTCCCTAAGACTCTCCGTCCAGTTAGACTTCAGTCACTGCTTCATTACTCCATGTTCTCCATAGTGGTGCTAATCAAATGAATACAGAAGCTTGTAGTGGAGAAACGGCGGAAAGCCGTTGGGTATTTCATTTCAGGCAGAAAACAATGCACTTGCTTCACACTGGTGTGAAATTCTGTGAAACTGACACCAATAAATACATAACTCTTGCTATTTGTTTATTTCGAAGTATTTTATCGTCTTAGTTTACAATTGTCTTGCTATTCATCGAGTATCGCAGTATCGTGGAAACATCGGTAATAAATATTGTGTTAATATCGTATCGTGAGATCCCCTGTGCATCCCCACACTTAATTTGCATATGATATTTTATTGCAGCGTTGCATAAATATTCTGCAATAAAATTTGAGCTTGAAATTTTTGTCAAATGTAAACACCAAGTCAGTTCAGATCTGTATCACACGGCGCCCCCTAATCATTGTCTTACTGCCCTTACTTTGCTTTGGCGAGCATTCACCAGACACACTCATACAGATCTGAGAGTACGGACAGAGTAATAGAGAGAGTCATCTCTGCATCTAAACACTGAACTCCTCATGACCTGGTTCTCATCTGTAGGTGAAATTACATTTCTGCAGCAAAAACACAGTGCCACCACAGCAACAGATCAGCAGTGAACTCTTGTAAGCTGTGTTTTCAGTGGCAGAGAGAAGAGCTAATGAAGCCCAAAGGGAGAAACACGCTGCCTGTGGACATTCACACGGAGCACGTCCACCACGAGCAGCAGGCGGCACTACCATAGCGCTTCCAAACAAGCCCAGTACGCCTGCCTCCCATCCACACCCACAACACGCACACAGGACGCGTGCATGATCTATGAGAATCCCGATAAACAATGTGCAGTGTTGGGAACTCCTGCTTTTCTCTGTAAGTGTGATGCAAAGTGAAAAGAAGATCCTCTTACCAGCCTCCTTCTAAAAGCATAAAAAACATGGTTAAAATCTCTTCACAGACACTACATCTCTGAAAGTTTGTAGACACCAGAGCAGTCACAGGTCTCCATCGTCGATGGCAAGCATCCGCTAGGGCTCTGGAGCAATGGAGCCATTCTCTTGAGTTATGAATCACCATTCACTACCTTTGGAACGGGTCATTTTAGTGGCTTATGGCTACGTTCACATTACCAGGCTGAATCTGGTTTGAGTCACTTCCACGTGCGGTCCTATGTGATTGGATACATGTCTGATTCGTAAACACGTGACCTCAATGCGAAGGGTCAGATCGGATTTCATTCATTGCTCCACTTAGTGGAGAGGCCCAAGCTGTCCCTAATAGAGCCATTCTCCCTAGATAGTGCACTTCACAGATTATTAAACTAACACTAATACACCCACAGAGGGCACTGGTTTGACTGGAATATGTGAAAAGCTTATGGCTGATTAAACTGTTTGAAAATGGAACAAAACTAAACTGAACATAAGAATGCGCACTACAGCGGGAGTAGGGACACATTTGGGATTCGGCTGATCTCTTGGCGCAGCAATAAAAGCAGCTGGTTCTCCTTCTTGTCCTAGTAATGTACAGTCGACGAGCTGTTTGCTCTCCTCCTGAGCAAGATGTGAAGCACACGAGCTACTAACGTGTCTGTTTTTACAGTTCAAAAAACAGTGAGTCTTCTCACAAAAATGAGGTTTTATTGGTGGTGAAGGAGGCAGCGTTTTTAAAAATATCAATGTGCACATTTATGAATGTGAACCATCAAGAACTAACGAATGAGGCTTGTAATGTGAACGGTGACTCTGCGATCCAGAATTAATGATAATACATCAGTATTTACCCTCACTAATGCTCCTCTGGCTGAATGCAATCACATCCTCACAGTGGAGAGTAGAAGCCGTTGCTGCGGCCAAACAGAACAAAGAGAACAGCCACAGTGCATCGTTTATGAGGCAGATCGCAAGGTTGTTTGTTTCTTTTAGGAAACTCACTGTTATTGTAACACTCCCATCTCACACTGAATTCTGCCATCAGGAGGAAGTTAATAGGGCAGGTGCAAGCACTGCCACCTAGTGAGCGAGTCTCCACAGGCTTCGGCTTCCTTTTTCATCCCCCAAAGGGGAACACGATGTGCGTCACCTCCCAGAGCATCCTGTTCAACCCGGAACTCAGGGACGATAAACAGGCAGTGTTTCAACTACACTCTCTCTTAAGGGAGTCTGCAAGTATCCATGAATGGGGTCACAAGAGAAACAAGGCCCGCAAGCATTCAGGTAAACAGCAATGTAACGTTCTCCCCGCGGACTCTTACAGAACAGTGTTGTCCTGCTTTAACCTGGCAAACACAGACAAGACGCTTTATCATTTCCATACGTCTGACATCCACTTATTTCAATTAGAAAAGAATGTTTATAACACAGCCATTTAATGACTGCGGCTATCATCGTGTTTTTAATCAATTTTTAATAACTTGATTATTTTACAGTTCTCCTTCTTGCCCTTTCTCATGAATCTGGACTCTATACTGGTCCAAACCCTTTAAAGGTTTGGCTTCTGATTGCCATCACAATCATAAGGGATGGAGGTCCCATGTGGTCCTGCAGTGTTCCCTAGCTATTAACAGCTTTCTATTTATAACTCTAAGCTACTGTCAATGAAAACACACACCACATGGACAACAGTTACTAGACACCTGCTCAACTAATGGTGTAATCAAGAGTATCAGTGGGGAGTTGGTCTCTATTCTACGCTTCAACAAATGCTTTACACTGAAAATGTGAAACATGGCTTTGAGGATATGATTGCACTCAAGCACAAACATTACTGAGGTCTGATCTGGATCATCAGTGCTGCTTTGAGCTCGTTCCAGAAGCAATGGTGCACCATCACTACAGAGAACGCCATTAAACAGTTCAGCTGCACAGCTCCACCTGCCTCATCATCATGTGTCTACAAACATTTCAGCACAGAGTGTATTTATTTAAAGCAGTTCATAAATCTGATGAAAACAGCACTTTCTCATGCACCACAAGGCGCACGGTCTGGACAAATCAGCCCACACCTGCCCATGACCTACAAGAAAAGTTGGAGTGAAGCAAATGAATTTATCACTGCCGTCGTCTTCTTCCTATTTCCTTCCAGCGGAGCTGGCCATCTGCCTGAGGGCTTGTGCTGGAAGAGAGAGTTGCAGCAGGAGCTCCAGAGAGAAGCCTGTGGGGGTTTCTCCAGGCGTGAGCGTCCTACCTGAGTCTGGATGCGGTTGAGGCCTCGGAACCACAGGATCTGGCCCCGGCGCAGCTCCATTTCAGCGTGGTCGATCTCGTCCACGTCCTCCGTCTGCTCCTCCTGCTGGATCTCCTCCTTCGTGATGCCATGGCCGGCCTCCTTCAGGAACTTGAGGCGGTGGGTGGGGACGGCGGAGATGAACTGAAAGGAAGGGGGGTTCGGTTGGGCGATCAGTCAGATAATGTATAAATAAGAGAAATAAATAGCATTTTGAATTAAAATAATATATTTATTAATTATACACCTATTTGTTTTACAGGCACATTTTAGTAAAACGACGTCTATTCAACTGAATTCCATTTGTGAATGGCTCTATTTGAAAAGATCCTGGTCCTGGTCCTGGTCACTTACACAGAAAAGCAGTAACAGGATGAGTTCTGTTTGAATAAAGAAGTACGCCCTGATGAACATGCAACAGTGAGGACACAACAGAAAAACACAAATGAGATCTTCATTGGTCAACACTGCACTGATTAGTCAAAGTGAAAGGAAAATTAAAACCATGAAATCCAATGACGACTGCTAGAAGCCAATCTCTACACGTCACTGCTGGAGCATGCGTCGTACATGTTCACGTAAATAAATCCAAGTCCTCATCAAAGGGCCAAACAGCACAGGTTTAAACGCTCACGGTGACAGAAGCTTGAAAACCGAACTGGGACAAACTCCCTTTAACTTTCTCACTTTAACTGCATATGTTCAACATCATTAAGGGAAGCTAATCATCATTAAAAGAGATTCCTACTGAGATTCGTATTCTTCTTTTTCGGGGCCTTACTCCTAATTGGTTTGTGCGTGAAACATCACAGGGCTGCGGCAAATTCAAAACCCCCTACGAGTTCTTAATGCGCGGCTCTCGCAAGTACACATCAAACCACGCGTACTTGAAGGGCACGTTAAGAACACGTTAGGTGGGGGCTCATGGGCACTGCTATTAGGTAAAAAGAAAAATAAGAAGTAAGAAGTGTTACAGAGCTTTATTAGAGAGATATTTATTAAATATCCACTAACACTCCGTTAGGGCGCGTCACTCCATATAAAGTCACGTTGGCAGCTGTGAAGGACACGTCTAATGAAGGGAGAGGGTATAAATACATGAGTACATTTTGGATGCCCTTGCCTTTATACAGAGGAGGAGGAGGCCACGCAATGACCCTTCTAGGGCCAAGGGAGCATTGCCCTTCGCTGTCATCATTTCTCTTGACCACACACATCCTGTAGTTTCTAAGGACACTGAGGAAAGGCTGTCTAAGCCTTGTGCTCCAAACCAAAAATAACACTGATTAAATAGAAAGTTGCTGCATTCTCCAGCTCATTAAACATGTTGTTCTTCCCTGGATAGATGTAGTTAAGCCTGCATCAATGCTCATTCGCTGTTTAGAGTTTTTGTTTTTTATCCCACCACTCAATAACAGCTTTGGAAGAATCCTGACAAGCCCTTCATGTGAAACCGAGGCAAAGGCTATAAGCAAAGGGAGTAAGACTGAATTAGACTGTGGGATACATTTAGTTTAGTTACCTACAATTCACGGAACAAGTGTAGAACAGAGACATCTTCATTTTAAACGCCAAGTGCACTTACTGCTAATGGAACTTCATTATTGAGTTAACACGCTAAACAAGAAAAGAAAGCTGTGCACAAGTAAGATAAAGTAAGTTACAGAATAAGTGTGTTACGGTTGCGTTAAAAAAAAAGTGCTTTGCATAGTTTACATGCCTTACATTTTCTTCACTGGGGCAAAATTAGCAAAAACCAACTGTGTTCCAAATGTGACGACTCCACTTGTGGCCACTAGTGCAATTTAAATACAGTGGAACCTCTACTAACGAACTTTCCAAGATACGAACCGGGCATTTGAATATTTTTTTTGCCTCCACCAACGAACCACGACTCTAGAAACGAACCCGAGCCTCCTCCGAGCCTGGCCTGGAAATGGCCACTGACCCTAATAGGCGAGTCTCCCAGCGCCCAGACTTGAGTGAGCTTTTAAGATTAGCACATTGTAGCTTTAGCAATTTAGCATTAGTGTAAATAGCAGACATCAAAATTCGTGCTAAGTTAAGCCGTATCTACGCTTCGTCTCCCCACATTCACCACCTACTCTCCGTTATTCCCCCCACCCCCCACCTCCCGTCATACAGCCAGTGCCTGTGTTACTCCTCCAGCCAGTCGTCACGTCTTCAAGGTAGCGATGTGTAACCACTTACTTTATTATTTACTTTTTATAATAGTTTATACAACTTTATTATTTCTGTTTCCACTGTATTTCTCTTTTATTTTTAGTAACGCTACATGAACTTTTTTACTAATTTGAGTGTGTTGTAAACACATATCAGTGCAAAAGGGTGACTTCGGGGTGGGGTCTGGAACACATTAATTGCTTTTCCATTATTTTAAATGGGGAAAATTGACTCGAGAAACGAACTTTTCCACTTACGAACCGGGTCACGGAACGGATCAATTTCGTAGGTAGAGGTTCCACTGTATTTCTGAATGATGGTGCCAAATTGGTTGGAGGACAATTTAAAAGAAAAAAAAAAAAAAAACTCAGACACACTGCACCTCATTGGCCAAACTGTGAAGTAAATGAACACGTGTGAAATGATCTTTCTCTTTAATTCTGACAGTTCTAGACCTGATTAAATGTCAGTTGTATGCCACTGTGTCTCAAATCCCTAAACAAATCCCCTTTTTTCAGGAAATCTCTTTTGTTCTGAATACAAAGCCCCATTTATGCCACAAAAGTCTATTCAAACATTACTTTAAACAGTACTGTAGTGCACTGGGAGCATGGTTCATGGTAAAATAAGGTGCAATTTATTCCATTCCTGAGTGTTCATTGAAACTGTACGCAGGGCAATGCGACCCGAATGAAGATTCTTGGGTCAAAGAAATTGGATTTTGAGAAACTCTGATTTGAGGTGACTTTGATTTAATCAGATGCCAATCAAACGAACAAACCAACAGAGCATCCCAGAATTCAACAGTCAACAGGACAGAAGAGGGGACTAAAAAAATAACAAGCAAACCTGACAGCTTTCTGCGGGCTGTGTGATGACACTGAAATAACAGAATATTTCTGGATATCTCTTCTGTGGGTGTCATTGCTGTTGATGCCAGTGGCAGCTTGACAAGTCAGAAACAACCTTTCATGTAGCCTCAGAAACGTACTGTTGTGCACCTTAGGATACATGTTAAAATGCACAGCGGTGGGACACAGGCATAGCATTTATGCACACACACTTCAGCTTGAGGTAAATGAGGGGCAGTGACGAGTGCATGATGCAACTTCCCTACACTGTGTAACGTTGCATAGTCTTTTGTGTTTTGTGCTGCTCTAGATTTTCCTGCTGAACTCATAAACACAGGGTTACAGCTCTCAGTGCTTATATTTATAAATGTCATCGCTGTCCAAAGAGAAACATACATCTCCAAAATAGTAACTTTACAGGATAAAAAAAACCTTCTTAACTTTCAGCAGAAGTCAATGTACAATATTTTGGAGCATTTCTATTGATCCATTCCTCATGACGTTTTCACACAGTGTGAAGGACCGCTGCTGTGTTCAAATGGTGTAGTTAACTAAAGATAAATCAAATATGAAGATCTTTTTGGACAAGGACAATATATTTTCACGTTTTGCCAATGACACTGTAATATTTTAAAATGCACTTTCTGTCTTACGATGTTTGATTTTCTGATTAATAAACTGTCTATTCATCATAGCATAAATCTTTGGTCTTAAAACACATACTCCAATCAGCCACAAGATTAAAACCATTTAAAAGTGACAGGGGCGCCTGTCAAGGCATGGCATATATTCGGCAGCAAGACAACGGTCAGCTCTTAAAGTTAACATGGTCAGAGCATGACCCACAGACAAAGGCAAAGACCTGACAAGGGCCAATGGACAATGTTACAACGGTCCTAATCAAGCATCTCCAAAACTGTAGGTCTTGTGGAGTGTTCTCAGTGTGCAGTGGTTAGTATGTATTAAAAGTGGTCCTAGGAAGGACGACCAGTCGAATGGGGACACGGTCAGGGGTGCCCAAGGCTCAATGATGAGCAAGAGAGACAAACGCGAGCCCCTCTGGTCAGATCCCACAGAAAAGCTGCTGCAGCACAAACTGCAATGCACCGTGTGCCCTGAGGACGTTCTATCATTTGTGCTACAGCAGCTCTTCTGCAGCTGAGGAGTCAAATGTTGCATTACAATGTATTGTGTAATGATGGGCTGTTCCACCCTCGTCTGAGAGAGAGAGAGAGAGAGAGAGAGAGGAGGTACAGTGGGAGTAACATGCTGTGTTTCAACTTTCCCCACGAGGTTGGGTAATTGTGGGCTATGGTCCTTTCATGTCTCATTATGGCTCTGAGCACAGTGTCTTCTCAGTGGATGTGAGGTTTTTGGTGGTGGCAACCGTTCCCAGGCAGTGCTCACTGCTCAGCAACCCTCACTGTCTCCCTCCTCCCTCCACTCTCCCTCCTACAAGTCTGAAATCACACACAGCTTCATCCACCCACCCCTTCTACCCCCGCCATCGGGTGTTAGGAGATGTTGAACATCACCCACGTCCGCCCGTTATGCCATGATGTTTTCATTATAGCATCACATACAGAGCAGTGTGGCGCTCTCCTTTCTCTCTCCCTCTCTTTTCTCTATTCTCCCTCTTTCTCTCACTATTCTTTCACACTTTGTCATCCACAGATGGGATCTTTCAACGCAAAAAACACCTACGAGTCTAGGCGTTGCTTGCAGCTTTATTCCAGCTAGTGGAGCTTTTTAGAATTCTGTTCGGAGGGAGAGATGAAAGAGCACGCCGCACAAAACAAAAGCATTCCTGCCTATTAAAGCACACACTGTGAGCCTTTTGCTGTTACCTGGCCCCAAAGCAGCTCCCCGACGCCAATGAAAACGCACCACAGCCACTGTTCCAGGGATAGAGCTGTGCATGAGAAAGGCTTCCCTCCAAACTGCACAATGATGATCTGAAATAAAAAAAAAAAATAAAAAAAAAAGCATATGAAATAGAACGCAATGACAAATGAGTCCAGTTCTGAGGATGAGCACAGTCATCCCTGCAGGTCCCTCACAGCCATCACACTTTCTGAACACTTAGTGTTACATGCAGCATCTTCTAAGAACCAGACAAAGCTCTGAATGCACGAATCATTTAAAGATTGCACTTTAAATCCAGAGGTGTCCGATTAGAATGGATATCTCTGAAGCACATGATAATTGAGCCTGTTGCATTCCAACTACAGCGGTTAGACAATGAAACTGAGACCCCTGTCATTGTAGTGTGGGAGGTTTCATGGCTAATTTGGAGCAGCCTGGTGGACAATCTTCATTAACTGCACACTGCACCAGTAAGACCATGTGCATCCAATGGTTCAAACATTGTGTCCTGAAGGCGGTGCCGTGTATCAGGACGACAATGCACCAATACACACAGCAAGACTGGTGAAAGATTAGTTTGATGAACATGAAAGTGAAGTTGAACATCTCCCATGGCCTGCACAGTCACCAGGTCTAAATATTATTGAGCCACTTTGGGGTGTTTTGGAGGAGCGAGTCAGGAAACGTTTTCCTCCACCAGCATCACGTAGAGACCTGGCCACTATCCTGCAAGAAGAATGGCTTCAAACCCCTCTGACCACTGTGCAGGACTTGTGTATGTCATTCCCAAGACGAACTGACGCTGTATCGGCTGCAAAAAGAGGCCCTACACTTTATTAATAAATTACTGTGGTCTAAAACCAGGCGTTTCACTTTCATTGTCCAACCCCTGTATCTACTAGCAATGAGGACAATCATTTCAGTACATGAAGGATTTGATTTTTACCTCGTAGCAACATTGGGTTGTTATAAAATTAGGAAGCAACAATCATTAGCAGAGTACCATCAGAACACTCTCTCAACTAACTGACAATGTACACTGAAGGCCTTCCAAAGTTAATAAAGACAGGTGTGCTGTGTTCTTGATCAAACAAGAGGAACGGAGGACTTTAATCTGTAGAAAAACGTTCCAAAAACATTAACTCGCAGTCACAACATTAGTCAAATAACACAGAGCCTCAGTTTTGACTGTGAATGTGAAACTACACAATTCATAACATACACTACACGTGTGGAACTGCTGCCTGCTTCAGACTCTTTAATTAAAGCTCAACTCAAATCCATTGTGAACAAACCTTCAACAGAGTTTAGCTCATATATGATCTGATTATATGAAAATAAAAATATATAGATACATATAAATTTTATACATATAAATATATACATATATACATATAAAATGAGCTTAAGATCATCAGTACCTCCCATCGGCATTTCAAATTGACTTTGAGATACTACTCAGGTGTCTCACCTGCAGGGCGAACGTTCCTAGGACCACGCTGCAGAAGATGGGGTTACGATAGACACCTTCAAACACATTCCTCTCGCCGTGAATTTTGCGAGCGTTGATCTCGTTGAAAAGCTGCATCATGACGAAGACGTTGAAGATGATGGTGTAGTGCTCGGAGGGGGGGGCATGGAGAGGAGAGTTGCGCCCGCTATCGATGGGAAAGAACTTCTCACCTGTTCAGAAGGAAGAACATTAAAGGGAATGCGACAAAGCAATATAAAGAGATACTGTAAGTCAAAAGTGAAGGATAAGAAAGTCCAAATGTCCTACAAGTGCAAATGTTTCACAACACCGTTTATAATTAGCAAAGTCCATGTGTACACAGTTCTGTTCTGTGCACATAGCTTGTATAATCTCAACAGAAATGAATCAGCATGAAATGACATGGTAGCATCTGCTACCTGCGTGAGACTAAAACGTGAGACTGAACTGGAGGTGATTCTGAGGTTCTGGGACGTACATCAGTACCCGCTCTTACTAATGCTCTCGTGGTTGAATACAATCACAGCCTTACAGCCATGTTTCAGCATCTATAAGCCTTCCTAGAAGAGTACATGATGTTACTGTGTCAAAGGAACCCGTTCTTATCTTTCACTTTTGACACGGATCATTACAACGTTCTTTTAGTTTTAATGGAGACGAACACTTCTAGGCAGAAAATTACCCTCACATTGCAGTGTTTTTAGATAAAGATGATGTAAAATATATTCAAATATTAGTCTACTGAAGGCTATAAATGCTTGCAACACTGTAAACGCATGGTTCCATGACTGACAACTAAACATAAGAGCGGTAAGATATCGGTGCATCCTGCATAGCGACTCCATTATCCTTTGGCGTAATGCCACAGAGCAAGATGATGTTATCGGTAATTCGATGAGCTTACCCAACTCTAAGCTTGAGCTACTCTAGACCTTTTTGATGCGCTGGCAGCAGTGTTTACAGTGTGGGAACATTGGCAGCAGCCTCTCTCAAGAGCTCTACTGATAGCAAAACAGCCCGGTGCTTTGAGAGGAACGTGGTATCGTATCACACTGTGAGGTCAGTCGTGTCAACAGACTAGTCTCAAAAAGGAATTCATTGCTTTGATGGTTGAGTGTGTATTTTCTTCAACTCTTGAATTAACTCTTCACAACAGGAGAAGGACTACACAATGTCAGCTTTGTGAAAGCACAATTTCCTTGGATAAAGAAACGGATATCATTGTAGTCACGTGTAATCACAGTTGTGACTCTGGCAAAATATCTCACAATAAGAATTATTATCAAATGTATTTAATTGACAGGAAATGAAGACTTAAATCTGACTGTGTTAAGTCTTCTCTAACGGACTTGCTTATGTATTGTTCAATCACGTGTTATTGTCCCCTAGAAACGTCAAGACGGGTACAGGTTCCCTGAATATTTTGATCACACGGACTGTACAGGGTGAAAGAACTAAACCCCTTGCAGCCGCCACACGCTGCATTTAAAGTTGGGGATTAGACACTTGTAAATGTTCTTAAGCGAATGTGTTGATCCATCTTTACTCAAAGGAGTAAGTCTTTCATTGAAGCTGGTTTGACTCTCAGAGGAATCACCTGTTGAGGATGTTTCACAAAGAGGTTTGGAAAGTAATTCAGACGTCAATTTCAGAATGTGAGCGTTTTTACCCAAAGAATGCTGTTGTTATCTGTTTAAAAATGTCAAATCACACAAATATCCGACACCAAATAAATACTGGATCTTTACTGTGTTACTCCTTTAAAGTGAAATTAAATGAATTGTGAAATGCAGTATGCAATTATTTAAATTGTACAATGTACAATGAAATGTGTCTTCTGCATTTAACCCATCCATGGCAGTGAACACACACACACACAGTAAGGTGCCTTTCTCAAGTGCATTTCAGCCATGGACTGAAGGAGGAGCAGCGCTGTTCCTTCACGCCCATCACTCCCAATTCTACAGACTTTCGTGTCAAATCAAAAGCACCCTTCCAGTCCGAATCCTGCTTCTCTAATAATTAGCTGCCCCTGTGGCCTTAAAATGGTTAATTCTATCCCTACTGTAACATTCTTAATTATAATATTAATAAGCTGTGTCCTAGCACCCCACAAAAATAAAATAAATCCCTACACATTAAAGCACTGAATTACAACTGTCCTTTCCATCCCAACACTCACTCATTTCAATATCAACAGAGGTGAAGCCTTACCAGCAAACAGCAAGGTAAATGTGACCACTAGCTGATAGACCGCATGGCCCAAAATGTTCTTCATCATGGTTCTGGAGATAAGGGGCTTGTCTCGTCCGTAGGGTTTACGCAAGAGCAAAGACTCGGTGGGCGGCTCGGTGGCCAGAGCCAGGGAAGCCAGTGTGTCCATAATCAGATTCACCCAGAGCATCTGCACTGCTTTTAGAGGAGAGTCCTGCAAAACAGACATCAAAATGGAGTTTCCTGGTTCACTCATTAACAAGCCGGACTCTGCGAATCAGAGGATAGAGAAGCCAGTCTGACTGTGAGCCAATTCCGTTGCTCCAGTGCCTTCATTAATTTAACCGGGTTACGGTAAGCAGGGAGACAATGCCTCTGACATTCATTAACATCAAATTATCAAAGCTATGGGGACACGGCGTGGTTGGGACAAAAATGGATTTTTCTCCTCTTTTAGACAGTGAGCCACTTATTCATCGTCCGCTAATTACCCCAAAAGGGTCAATTAAGGGCCATAAGAGTGAGCCATGTGTCATGGCCAAGCTACTAATGCAGTCTGAGCCATGTCTGAGTCAGTGTCAGATGTACCTGTGTGATGCAGGCTCCAGTGAAAGCGACGATGACGGCCACCACGTTGACGGTGAGCTGAAACTGCAGAAACTTGGAGATGCTGTCGTACACATTACGCCCCCACATCACAGCTTTCACTATGCTGGTGAAGTTGTCGTCAGTCAGAATGATGTCAGAGGCTTCCTTAGCCACATCTGTCCCAGCTATACCCTGTCGGAGGAAATGGAAGCAGAGCTGGATATCATTACACCGTCACTGCTGTTTTATTTTCCCTTTCCTGGTATTGACAGATAACACAAATGCAGCTAAATGTATTTGTCTGGTTATGAACACGATGCTTACTGTATAAAGATCCCCAAAGGGACCTTTGGAAGCTTATTCCTTCGTCCCATAACGTAACAATTTAGCACTCTTAAAAACCCAAGAGCCACAAAAAAGGGTCTTAACAGAAATCCCATAAAAGGCAACGCTAGGCTTGGTGTGTAATTGTGCCTCGTCTGGCTTAGGACACAACAAACACAGCAACAAAATGCTATAATGGCAAAATAATGCTTGAGTAAAAAGGCTCCCTTTCATTTAAAAAACAAAGACTTAATTGTGCTCTTAGCCACAACGTCTCTTCTTCCTTAGCAATTTATTGCACATAATGAGGATTCATTCAATAAAAGGAATGCATCAACAAGGTCAGACAATTGTTGCCTTTCTCCATCTAACCTCCAGCCCTTTTATCCACCGTTATCATAATTGCAGAGGACTGTGTTGTTGATACAGGCCCCTCGCTCCTCACGCACGGTTATTTTAATTTATCTTTTTTTTAAATCAGATGGCAAACATCTTGCTGGGAAATGCCAATGTCATTAACTTTCACCAGGATAAACACTGGCTTTTGTGGGTTCTAATTTATTCCGGTGGCGTCTTGAAAGCTGTGGGGTCGTCCCTGTGCTGAAAGCAGGAGTTCGGGCAGCGGACAATCGCCCACTGCTCGGAGAAAGAGCCGCCGGCGCCGCGTTCTGAAAGGACCCGGGGTATTGTGGCTCAGCGCGGAGCTGCAGATATTGGGACGGAGATTAAAACCGAAGCCACACAGGGCTGGCCAACCACTGAGAGCAACCAACACCCTCTGCCAAACCCGGATCTCATTAAATAAGCCTCGGAGTGGCTCCAATATAGCAACTGTCAACTGTGATGAATAGATTTACTACAACAAAGTAGCTATTGATCGATTATTTAATTACAGAATAAGCACTCCAAATGAACTCAAAATCACATCACACCATTCACAGTGGCAGGTTTTGGAAAAATCAACCTTGGGCAGGCGCTATGCAAAATACAATTTGTATTCATTTAAAAAAAAAAAGCCCAAAACAATAAGAAAAAGAGATTGTTTAAAAGAGGGGAAAGTAGTGGGAAGACGGCAGGTGTCACCATAGCGAAGCCGACGTCAGCCTTTTTCAGGGCAGGGCCATCGTTGGTTCCGTCTCCCGTCACTGCCACCACCTGTCTGGTCTCTCCCACTGTGCTGTCAATGATGCCTGAAAAGAGACAACAGCCTCATCACAGCCCCAGGGTGCACTAAATGGGCTACGAGATTTTAGGCCAAATGGATGCAGTACATGGATGAGCAGATTATATGTTCAAGGACATGAAAGAAATAAAGCACTTATCAATCCCCTGGGGTCACTGTCTGTGCTGTGAGGTGGATGTGGGTGTAGGGTTTGACAATTGTGTTGGTTGACATTTAATCACTAGTTTTATCAGATGTTAATGCAGAACTAGTCATAATTCATTACTGGGAGACCACCTGCTAAATGCTGACCCTGTATTTACCAATCACTGGCCACTTTATAGAGTTCTGACCATCGTACTTTGTCAGTACAACACTGGAATGACAGCTTTGTGGGGACGTGGCAGTGTGTGTAGAGTGCTGGTACAAACATTAAATTCCACAGTGTTCACGGTTTAGATTTTTCTGTGGATGACCCTGAGAGCATTAGATATATCTACACACTACTCTCTTAGCAGTGTCTAAGGCTTCTCAGTCTCAGTTTTGAAGTAGGTTTGGTTGAGATCGTAAATCACTGCATAAGTGTTCTGCTTTGGCTTGGTGTGTGTATTTAACAGCTGTAATAGCTTTCTATGACCACACAATGCACACAACACTAGCCTTTATTCCACTACATGTTGTTGTTAGGGTTAATAGTAAAATGTGATACTATCAATGCTCCCTGAATTACAAATTAAACTGTCCATCACAATTAGCTTTATGTATGTATTCAACTACAAGGGAATTGTGAGTTGTTGTTTTATTTGTTTACCTTTTACCAGTGTGTGTTTGTCTGTTGGAGAAGAACGGGCCAGGACACGCAGTTTGGGCCAAACCTTATCAAGACGCTCTTGCTCCACCTGGGTGTCAGAAGGACGTGTGAAAGGATCAGTTTACAGGGGTTAAGGCTAGTGCTGGACTTCATATTTCTTTCAATGATTAATCTCCATTCAGAAAACATTGAATGTAGTCCAGGGCTAGGCTTAAAATACAGTGTGAACAGCTGACCCTTAGAAAACAACAAGTTCTACTGCAGCATCCAATTAATAAAAGCTTTGTGACACAAAAGACTCTTTCTTTCTCCAAAAGATACTTTCAGAAAACTAAAAAAGAAGACTGAATTTACACACCCCCCCTGACCAAGGATCTCTGGAACACTTTAAAAAACATTAGCTCAACATCAACAATCCCTGGAGTCTATCACTGTTTCCAGCTCAGTGGTGGGACTTTGTTATGCTCTCTCACCTCTCCTTTGTCGTTGCGGATTTGCTGGTTGAACTCTTTGCCCTCCAGGCAGAGGAAGTCTTCTCCAGGCAACAGGATGCCACACTTGGTAGCGATGGCTCGTGCGGTGTTAATGTTGTCGCCAGTAACCATGCGCACAGTGATGCCTGCCCTCTGACACTTAGCAATAGCCTCGGGAACCTAGCGAAGAAGTTGGATCAAATCAGTTCACGCCCAACCGCCAAAACGCAGTGCTGAAAAACTAGGAATGAGTGATTAAACTTTTAGCACCAGAGTTGATGCACTGACTGATCTGTGATGGATTAAAAATAAATGCGTGGATCCATTTCCACAAGCTGTGTATCATAGCAACAATGAGCCCGGGCATGTAGGAGCAAGAAATAGCAGTTACACAAAGCGATTTGTCTCCACAGCAGCGTTCAGACCTCTAAATGGACAGCTGTGAGCTTGGAAAGTTGATCGCAACTTTTAATCATCTCATCTCTCCACTGTAAGTTGATATAATGGCTGAGGAAGACTATTAACCTACGCTTAGGAGCAGTGGGACTCCAGAGTAGCTGACTGGTCGCAGATCAGTGATTTCTCATGCAGCTCTAGCTCAGGGTGTCAACATTGGTCTCAGATCTGGGCCTTCTTCTGCAGCTCTAGCTCAGGGTGAAAACACTGTTTTCAGATCAGAGTTTGATCCTGCAGTTCTAGCTCAGGGTGTGTTCTTGGGCACCAGCGGTCTGGAATCAGCATGTGTCCAGGGTATTTTAGTCTCTCCACAGGATGCCAGGCCAGTCTGCATTGCTCACTCAGCCATAGGGCTACCGACACATGGAGAGGCCAAAGGGTGTCATGTGTCGCGCTGGGGTGTGTGAGAGAGAGTGTGTGTGTGTGTGTAGGCTGCAGTTCTGTGTAATTATCCACACTCTTGTGATGATTCACACTATACCCCTCATTAGAACCAATAAGCTCATTTATTTATAGATGATTAAAAAGCTCCCAGCATTCTCACAGACAGAGATGTCTCAGTGATGTCACATGTGTCCTCCTAAAGCGATCAATGTCAGCAAAGGACTCGCTACACTCTATTAGCCCAGGAGTGCTGCAATCAATGGCTGGACCATTTCCTTTCCGTTTAAAGGAGCCTTATTCTACGTTTTTTTTTGCCAAGTGAATTTTCAGAGTTTATTTTTATGCGTCCTCAGTCCAACCCTCTTTCTCCACTAAAGTTAAAGGGCTAATATGCTTCTTTTCTGCTGTATAACCCCCACTTAAAAAACACAATCTCATATCATCGCTCTCCACAGAAAAACAATGTATCGCCATTTTTATTTTTAATTTACTCACTGATAAAACACTTTAGTTATTTATTTATTTATTTTAACACTGACTTCCACTGAATGTTAAGACGTTTTTTTATTACTTCTCCTTTGAGGTAATATTTAAGAGATGCATGGTTTTCTTTGGACAGCGACTGTATACAGAAAGTCAAAATGAATCTTTAATTAAACATGCTTTGTTACATTCATCACAATGGAACAGGAAACGCCGCTTATCACAACACGGGCCCAGCCAGAGATTCTACTGCGTCTCATAGGCCTGTGTGCATGTCCCTGCCGAGAGTTGGTTTGGCCTGAATGTGTGGACACATTGTCATTCCTGGGGGTAACCTGAAATGCCCCGGCCTCATTACCCCCCACACCTGCCACTGTAGAGCTACACATGCCAAAACACTTGAGAGGGACTGACAAATAAAATTCGACTCTGATGAGCATACCCATCAGAAGTCTTATGAAAGCCACCTTTCATGTAAGCAGTCTGCCACCTCCATGGGAATTGATTCAGTGTGTCCCTGTGGCAATGAGGCTATTCTAGTCGTCCTTTCATCTGCTGCTTGACATTCTGAAACTAAATGACTATCCACACGCTCATCACATGATCACAGCTAGCAGCTGGCCAATGGACACCGCTACATGTGAAATGATTGGACGCAGTGGGGGTTTATTCACTGGCGATGGTCTGACTGACAGCTGTAAGTGATGCTAGTTAAGTCTGATGGAGGACAGGGTGATGGAGCAGTAAGAATCTTTTCTCTCAGGACCATTGCCAAGCCACAATCAGTCCACAATTACACCTCCATTATGGGCAGTTAGTGGCAGACAAAGGCTGTGCTCAGTGGAGCAGCGCTAGTGTAATGATGGTGAAGATGCTTCTTTGAAGAACAAGCTCAGCTGGGATGCCTTTTTAGAGATGCTCCAGTGGTTTGGAGGTAAAGCAGTTCACTGAAGGTAAATGAACAACAAGTTACCACAAGGTCAGATCTTGTCCCTGGAACCTCATATACATCCTGAGAATGACTAGTGTTCCCCGACTACAATCCAGGAAGCCCACCTTCACTTTATGACCAGAGACAAATTAGGGATTTCAGGAGTGCGATGTAGCTGTATACAGCTGGACAGCAATATACACTCATTCATTCATTCATTCATTATCTGTAAGCCCTTATCCAGTTCAGGGTCGCGGTGGGTCCGGAGCCTACCCAGAATCACTGTTTCAGTTCCTTGTTGGTGAAAAAGCACTAATGGAGGACATCACTGCTCGCTGAATGTCCAAAATCATGGCAGTTGGGTCACTCCACACACGTCGGACCGTCAGTCGACCACCACGCTCCCCGGGGCCCTATGATGTGACCCCCTCTCAAACTTTTCCAACTGCTTGAACTGCTTTTGAATTGTTCTCCATGGCATACTTTACTTGCAAAGGATGCTACCAACACAACATCCAGAATGGACATTATATAGTCAGCCAGGTCCAGCAATTAGGCCCACCCCTGCTTACCTCACATGTGCAACTGCTTGTGAAACGATGTCAGACCTACTCACCAAGCCTCATTCCTCTTGGTTGATTCCTTCTAGGCTCAGCTACTTTTGTTCGATAATGAGTGAAGTCACAACACACAACGTGTCCCATAATTACAAAGGACTAGAAGCAAGGAGTAAGAGATGGCTATTTTCAGTAGAACATAATGTCAAAGATGTCCTCACCTCTGGACGAACAGGATCTTCAATGCCCACCACACAGATGCAGGTCAGGTCAGTGAGGATTTCGGCCTCATTGTCCCAGTTCGGTTCCTCGCCAGTGAAATCCCTCTTGGCTACGCAGATGGTCCTCAGGCCATCACAGGCCATGGGCTCGATCACTTTACGCACCATTTCGTCACGATCCTTAGGCTTAAAGACACGAGGCTGGCCCGAAGCATCCAAAATATGAGAACACCTGACGATAAAGCAGAGGTTTAATATTACACCCCATTAAGTGCTAAAAATAAAAGCTCAAAACAAACAGCGGCCGCTATCCAGCCCTAGACTTAGAGAGAACCACAGGAGAGGCAGATAGCAAATTATACAAAATCAATACTGCAGGGGTAAATACGTACTACCAGAGACAGCAGAGGAAAAAAAACAGAGTAGCTACATTTCCAAGTAGCTTTTTGTGAAAAGCATTTGAATATTTCCAAAGGTTTGTCAATGCAAACTATGGGAATGCTTTATTTTAGGAATGCTGACAAACTGCTTGAACGTCATGAGGATATGGATTGTAGAAAAGTGAAATAACATGAAAGGAAATCCATAGTTGAAAAGTTTTTGATGTCGTTGGATCAAAGAGAGATTCTTCAAAAGCGTCATATAACAAACACAAATAGCCTTGTGAAGAGGTGTTCTGGGACTAAAGAGACCAGAGCATTATTAATTTTACTCGTGATTAATGACACAAATCTCTTTGGGCCGTAAGATTTTGACAGAGGTGCAACAGCACTCAAAAGTTTGGGCAAAAAAAATAATCATCATACATTTAGGGATCTGGAGCATGGAAACGTACAAACTACGAATCAAGACTAGTTTTCATTGGGAAAAGAGGCGGTCTGGTTTTTCTCTGCGTCCGGCATCAAGTACAAAGACTTAAGAACTGTACTGCCTTCTATTCTAAGACTCTCCAATCATGTGAGACAGCAGAAATGAGGTCAAACTGTGTAAAACTCAGAATTCAGAATTAGAGCGGAGAATTCAGAATACTGATTAAATACAATGAAATACTGATAAAAACGAGAACGAAGAAAATGGAGAACCAAGCCAAATGCTTAATTACATGAGCTTCCACTCCTCACCCCTGGGTACGAGTGAATGGGTAAAACAGGGGCGCATTGCCGTTTAAAGGAACAGGTTCTAAACCAGTGATTCTGACAGCCTGATTCTTGTGGTATTTTAACCAATGCATGTCACGCTAGAACTCTTAACTCATGACAAAGGGGTATATGAATATGAAAGTGAGACACAAACAGGTGCAAGTTAATCAGAAATTCAGTTTGTGTGCCTTTTTTACTTCATTTTCCCAAACTATAAAAGGCTATAACTACACTTCCAAGTTCACACATTGATTTAAGAGGCAGAGCAGCAAAATTCTCATAACCCACTTTTTATAATTGATCTTGAATCATTGTATAATCAAAAGCTGTTGAGTCATAAATCACATATACAGTGTGTTTGGTCTTAATCCAAGGTCCAGTGGAAAGATCATGAAGGAAATATAGAAGACAGGAGGAGAAAAGTGCAGTTGTCATACTTGCGAAGGATGATCTCTGAAGCTCCCTTGCTGTACATACGGAACCCTGAGCCATCTGCGTTCTTCAGCACTGTGCTCATGCTCTTGCGTGATGAGTTGAAGGTGTAGACCTTGTAGAGTTTCTCCTCTGGAACCTCATCTCTAATGGGCTGGTAGTCTCTCTTCAGTTCCAGAACCAGACCGAGGAGAGCACATTCAGTCTTGTTTCCCACATGCCTTGGTAGACCACCTTCCTTCTCTGGGGACTGAGCAGAATTCAGATCCACAGGTCAGGTAACGGACAAAAATAATGGAATAAAAAAAAAAAAAAAAAAGAAAGAATGAAGGACACTAATGAAGTCAGTTCCACTAATGACAACATTCCCATCATAAATACCTCCCAGAGATAAACAGCTATGAATGTTACCTGTTGCATAAAGAAACTCTATTATGAGTCTGGCTAAGAGTCAAGGGCACGGAGTTTCATCTCTTATGGTATTGATGAATTGAGGGAGTCAGATAGTTACGTGGCTCATCACTACACTTGTATTAAGTCATTAAAGAGCTTAAGACTGAGGAGTGGGATGAAAGTGGGCTTTCAATAAGGCGTTTACTCAAGTGTCTTGCTCAAGGGTATAGCGCCCATTAGGATGTTAAAATTTGACCTATCGATGTCTGCCTCGAACACTTCACCACCTGCGCCTCTCAGAGGGTCACCCATAAACTGGGTACTGAATTTTTTATAGCTCTCTACCAGAGGAGAAGAGCAAATGTAAATTGCACAACTGTAAATCATCACCGGAGAATTCGTACATAAAAGTAAAAGTCACCGCCAAGAGTTCATGGAACCAAAAAGCTTTGGAACTAAACTTTGAGGATGTACAGCACTGGGCAAAAATCCAGGCTTCATTTAATGTCCAGTCACAACAGCAATTAGGCTAAGTCCCATTTGATCTGATTCTGACTCTGGGGTAAAATACACTCAAAACAATAAAGTTGCTACGAAGGGTTATTTGAGCAATGATGTAGAAGAACCACTTTTGGAGCCATGTTTCTTTAGGAGACGTGTGAGTGTAAAAAACCTTTTAAAAAAAAACCTTCACTCTGTCTTAAGATACTTTAACAATTTAAATGTTATTAGCAAAAGTGGAGCCAAAGTGGTTCTTCTATGACATCACGCAAAGAAACCTTTGTAGCATTGTTATTTTTAACAGCGTCCCAAAAAACATTTGTGAAAACAAAATTAAACAACAGGGTTTTGTGGGTTGGCCTTCGACGGCTTCCACTCTTTACTGGAAAATCAGTTTTGCAAAGAAGTCTGTACAGCCTTTTCCACACCTTCCACATCCTAGAGCATTGCTGTATTCGCTGATTCTCACCCTCAACGTAATTCTAAACACACCCAGTGTATGGAGATCCATGCTTTGGAATGGCTACTACATTTAAATCATGAGAATACCAACACATTTTTTTGATTTACGACTTTTTTATATAATTTTTTTCTTTATCTCTTGGCAGCCGAGCATCCTTTCAAATCCCTAGTGTTGAGCTTTTACTTACAGTGAAGGCCAGAAACACCTGTGGATGTCTATTATATGTGAAGCAAAAGCTGAGCTTGATTTTCTCCTGTTTCTCAATAATGAAATAATTAAATATATTTTTGGCAGTGTTTTCACCAGTCTGCTCACTGGACACCGGTCTAATAGTTTTACAAAGCCCAGTGCTAGTAAATGTGGAAAAAAACAAAGCGTGTCTGTCCGATATGTTAGGCTTTCTCTTTCTCACAGCAGAGAAAAGGCATCTGGAGGTGTTTAGACTTCAAAGGGACCTCCAAATGTTAAAAAGCATGAACCAGGATGAGGACATTGCTCTATTCCTGCTCCATAGGTTGGTAATACTTATTTGGCTAACTGCATGAAAGGAAACACAGACCAAAATCAAGCAACTCCAGTTACAAATGAGTTTGTGGTAATTCAAAGAGTGAATATAATCTTTAGACGAGTAAAACTTCAGACACATACAAAGCAGCCATTTTATTTTCCTCAAACATATTGTTCAACAGTGAGAGAGAGCAGCAGTTCCCCAGAATTTTTAATGTTGCTTTTAATATCTGAAATTCGCACAGTACTATAAGATGGAAACATCTGAAAACGTCCAAATCAATGCTTTTTGTAAGAAGAGAGTTTAGCATATTCAACAGTCAGCTTACCAGGATCTTGGTGGTATACGCTGAATTGATGGAGATGCTGTTGACCATGAGCTCCAGAGTCTCAGGCTTGATTGCCTCAGGTTCCGGTACGGTCTTGTAGTGTGTGTCACCGATGTAGGCCTGCACCACTGTCATACGGTTCATGGTGAGTGTGCCTGTCTTGTCAGAACAGATGGCAGTGGCGTTGCCCATGGTCTCGCAGGCATCCAGGTGTCTTACCAGGTTGTTGTCTTTCATCATTTTCTGTTGAGGAAAAACCTTGTTGAGGAAAAACCTTGACCTAGTTTAGCAGAGCAATGGCCCTCGGCAGCAGGTTAATTCCACTATTAAGTGAAACAGCTGGGTCTTTTTAGCCATAAAGCCCTTCCGCTCAAACAAGGAAACTGAAGAAATGCAGTGGACTGGGTTTACACCACAGGCAGAGAGCTCATTAGAGAGAAGATTTACTGCATTTTCACAGTGTATGCAATATCTGAGATGAAAAAAGCCATCAAATGGGATACACGCTTAAACAGACCACTGTGAGAAGACTGCTTTCATTTTTAACGGTCATGTGCTGGACGTGTTTGGAATGTTGTGAAGCATTGAGCTAATTATTGTTTATTATTAAGGTTGGGGACGGGCAAAGGGCTGGAAATGATTAAGCCAATACCATGACAGCACTTTGTACAAGGAGGGTGTTCCTAATCCAGTGATCGATCAGTGTACACGTGTATCTATAATTTAGATCACACAAAATATCACCATGCCCAATACCAACCTTCGGCTTGAGTGAAACAAGCGATAGCCTCAGACTGTGGAGCAACGGGTTCACTGGGGTGATGGAGCATTATCCAATGCCGTTGGAATGAGTTCAGTTGCGTTAATGATCCAAAACTAATCATCCAAAGTCAGTACCTGACCTCACTAGTGCTCCTGTGGTGGGATGGTTAATGTAATACATCTGTGTGTGATTTTTGACTTGATACACTTATACAGTTTGTTACAAAAAAAAAAAAAAAAAAACCTCTACAGGGGTAAAACTTCACACTTTGGGAAAAGAAAAGGATAACTGCATTCAAGAAAACTGAGATGGCCACTTCCCATCCTCACCTTGACAGAATAGGCCAGTGAGATCGTCACGGCAAGGGGCAGCCCCTCAGGAACAGCCACCACCAACACTGTCACACCAATGATAAAGAACTTGACAAAGTACTGGATGTAAATGGGCGTGCACTCTGCTTTCCACTCCTGCTTGTTCACCCCGAACGTATAGATGACGAAGTACAAGATGAGGATGATGACGGTGACAGCAGACATGATCAGACCTGTGGAAAGAGAAAGAGTTAATTCCAATGCTATGCCCAGCATTCTCACAACCACCTTTCAACGTCCAAGCCATAGAAAGGGTTAAGTGACAGGCCTAAGACCCTTCCATTTTGCCTAGAGGTAGGGGTGTCTCAATTCTTGTTGGAAAAGAGGGGTAGGGCCAAGGTTTAGGGCTCTATACCCCTTGAAATTGAGATTTTTCAGGGGCACACTTCAAACGAAGGATGCATTATGACCATCAGTGGCCAGATGGTCGTGCATACGACAATAAAAAGTCACAAACATCAGTATTTTCTCCTTTAAAAACAATGATAACAACTGTATTGCCTTAATTTAATGTAGTTTCCCTTTACCTAAAACATAACCAATAATTAACAGTCTCAGATTTTCCAACTCCACCTTAAATGCTGAATCAATTACAATCTAGCGCCTGTGGCTCTGCAAAATTTAAGGTGGAATTGGATGCTTTGAACAAAACAAAACTGTCAATAAGCAGTTGAATTCAGCTTCAATATAAAGGAAGTTAGGACTGGGTGATAACATATGACTGTGGAGCACTTTTGAAGGTGTGTGACACTCTAAATCTAACGACATTAAAGTCCAGAAGCTCTGATAACGCTGCAAGCTCTGATAACGCAGCAGAGAACAGAGGCACTGTTCTGATGAGGTTCTTGAAAGGTCATCCTGTTTCATAAGAGGAGATTATAAACACTGCCTCCTGTAACTCATCTCCAATGGGCAAGACACCAGTCGAAAACAAGGGGCAGGGGTCAAATTAAGAAATGGGATTCACCCTGTATCTTCAAATGTTTGTAGTGACCCCATGTAAGGAATGAATTCAGTGATTTGTCAGCTTATATAATCTCCATAAAAAAGCCCGTCAGAACACTGGGAACTGGGGAGTAGCAACACATGAGCCTAATGTCATCAGGTTCAATGCCAAGAGCCAAATAGAGGGGTATTGGGAGACTTTATGCCACGTGAACTAATGCTTAGCTTAGCTTATTCAGAGGATGCCAATTCATCTCAGAGGAAACTGACACCGTCACTCACACCTACAGACTGTTTTGAGTCACCAATCCACCTACCAACATGTTATTTTGGACCGTGGGAGGAACCCGGAGCACCTGGAGGATACACATGCCGACACAGGGAGAACACTCACAAAATTACTGCTTTATAAATATGATTTACGGATTAGCTGCCGAACTGTTTAGATACTATACCAAACTTAAAACAGTGTGGCGACATCCATGACAGCCCAGAGCATGATGTTGAGTCCACTGATTTCCTCAGCCTCAACAGCAACAGCTGTCAGCCGATGTGCACCATCCAGGTCGGCTTTGATTGCAGGAGTCGTGCTGTTGGAAGCGGGATAATTATGTGGAGAACAGCCCCAAGGGACAGGCCCTGTTTTCTTACTTGGTGGCACTGTTTCTTCACACAGTTAGTAAAACAAACCCACTGAACCAGGACGGAGTAGGACAAATGAACTCATTTACAAAAGAAGGTGTCTGAAGCAGCCCCAACGCTGGCTGTGTGTTCTGGATAATTCAAACAAGCAGGCGCTACACATTTAACCTTCCAATGGGTAATTAATATGAATATTCCACTAAAATCGCAGGGAACGGCTTCCTTTCTTCGAGCTCCTGTCAGCTTTGGAAGTGATTACCACCGTAAATGCAATATCTGCTTCCTGAACTCCCACATCTATCCATGCATGCAGTGAATTAACAGCCCAACAGAAAGGTATTACATTTTATTAGCGGTTCGTTTCGACTGCCCCCACCTGCTTTCCCGATCTGTACGGCCAGCCTGGTCAGTTTGCCCTGCAGCACCGACTTCTCCTTTTTGGTGACGTTGACCTTCTTGATCTCCTTCTCCTCCTTCTCCTCTTTCTCCTCAGACTCGGCGCCCTCTTCGCTCTTCAGAGGCTGGATCTCCAGGGCGATCCCGTCCTGAGCCTTAGCTGGAGAGAGGTGGGGAGGATGGGAACGAGGGAAGCACGTGCCAGAAACAAGGAGGATGGATGAAGGGGGAAGGAACAGAAATGAAAAGCAGAAGGGAGGAAAGAGTGGGCAGTTCAGTGACCGCTGGAGGTCAGAGAGAGTCAATCACAACAACAACAACCAAAGGCAGAGCAACACTTTGATCTTGACATTCGTGAGTATTGATGGAATGGATCAAACCTGATTTAGCACAAACTGTTATTGGAGTGAGTTACGAGTCATGAATTTGAGCAGTTCTACAGGTTAATGCTTGTTTTCTAATCAGCTTTCCGACCAGTCTTAAGACAGACAGCACGTACACAACCGAGTGAGCACAGAAACATCGTAACTGTGGTTTTCCATTTTCAACATTAGCTGCGACTATATATAGATCTTAATAATTCACACCCGAATTTCACATGTTCCAGGATCCTAGCACCAACAGAAGAGTCTTATCTCGTGTCAGAGCTGGGATATCACATTTCAAAACCAGAAGTTAAATCCCACTGCAACTTCTACTGCTTTCAATTTTCATCTTCTCATATCACGCCCTCTTTGACGCCTTATCGTTTGCCATGGAATATGATTTTATAACAGTTCAGGAACTCTACACTCCTCTGACTGTGCTGCCACAGTTAACTTCGTTACAGGAATTATTCATTCATAAGACACATGTCGGGGATTATACATTAAACAAGAAAGATAGGATCAAGGTAAAAATAAAAAAATAAATGAAAACCTCTTTGTTAGCCGCCCTTATCACAGTATCTCGGACTATGATTGTCGTAATTGAATTATTCTGCAGACAGACATATTGCATTACTGGGTCGTTGTCGAAAATAGAAACATAATGGAATCTAAGATCCAATTCGGGCTTTTTGCTACGGTTAAACATTGATCCCGCCCCAATTTCCTGTCTATCTCTGCCATAAAGTGCAGGGTATAGCCCTGAGCATCACAAGGCAGTGTAAAATTAGCCTGGAACATCTTTTCCAATGCTGTTCTGGTCGCGTGATGGAAATATGAGGTACCAAGTTGAAACAAGGCACTGAGAGAGGGGAGGCGTGTGTTTGAAGGGGGGGGGTTCGGCTCTGTTGACCGGACCGCATGTGTGAGAACCCATTAGAGCGGAACAGGGCTGACCGAGTGGCCACACATGGACTGCAGGACTGACAGACCAGATGCACGAACTGACCGATGGACTGACAGCACGCACAGACGTACGCACGACGAAGAGGGAGGGGGGAGGGGGGTGGGGAGTGTGTTACAGACTCAACAAACTCAGAACGGAATAAAGAACCAAACAAATAAACAAAGAATCATAACAGTAATCAAAAAAATAACTAACGTAAAAACTAAAGTCTGACATAAAATAATAAACACAACCAGAAATATGAGCACCATGAAATAAACAAGGAAGAGGCTGAAAATCTGAATTTTTTTTTTTTTTTTTTCCAAAGAGTGCATGATGCAGCAAAAGGATAGAGAAGGAGAGAGGAGGAGGAGGAGGAATAATCACACAGTGACTCGTGAGAACAGTGTACAGACAGCATGGGTTTCCTGAGCACACCCTAGAAGGAGGCAACAGTGAGAGACAAAGAAACTAAGAAATAGACAAAAACAACAACAACAAATTCACAGCCCATTGATTTGGCAAGGGTGCAACTCCCACTCAGCTGCCCCCAGAGCTTTCCTTCGCATGCCCACCAATGTCTGCTCTATTCTCAGCCCCCCGCTAATACCAGCAGACCCCTAATACTGACAGGAGAAAATCCAGGAAAAGGTCCACAATCAATGCAGGGCAATGCCACTGTGGAAAAATACAAATATTATGTTCAATACACAAGATGTGCATGAGCAATAACTAAGGACTTGGCCCGTGTGTGTGTGTGTGTGTGTGTGTCCGTCCAAGGGCAGACGGAGCAGTGTGATCTATGTGAGTGCTGCATTCTGGAGCAGATGCTGTGTCCCCCGAGCGAAGGGGAGGGAGGATGGAAGAGTCTGTGTGGGGTGGAGCGTGTACCCTCTAATACTGACATGGCAGAGCCAAGCAAACACACACACTGCTCTGTAAGCCCTTCAAAAGGTCTCACACCCACACACACAATAGGGTGTGGTCATTGGAATAAATGGATCCTCAGCATTGGTTCTGACATGAAAAGATATCAAATTTGATGCGTATCGTTTTGTAGGGCCTCAGCATTTTAGCTTGTGTTTAAAAGTGTAACTAGTAGAACCTTCCAGAATGGAATATTTTCAAGTAATTTTTAGAATGTTGAGAGATAAACTGAAAAAATGAAGATAAACATTAACTTAAGACACACGTCCAGTCGGTCCTCACGTCAAAAGTGAACAGAAATGGGACATCACTGAATTTCTTCCCATCCCCATTAAAGTAAAACATTTAATATAATCTTAAGAGTCGTTGAGCTGTTTAAAGAAGGACTAGGTCTAGGTTCTAGCGCTAAAACTGCTCTACTCTAATGTCTCTTTGAGTACTATATTCCTGCTTCACTTTTTAATAAAAAGGTTCACCTTCCTGACCGTGAATGCTGAGTCACTCTGTCCTTTTCAGACTGAACAATTCCGTCCATTAATTAGGTGCCCGCAACCCGTAAGGACTATATAATACAACACACTTGGAGGAGAACACTAATTGAGGTACACACTGGACAGCACTGGGGTAATGAGAGGGGGAGAGAGTGGGCATCCTACCCACCCAGAGTGAGCAAGGCCAGATGTGCGCTCATCTACTCCTGACCACAGACACTCGCAGCATTAAATATTTAAACACTTGAATCGCTCAGGAGCATCGCAACTGGGTTTAACAGGTGCACTGTTTGTCATTATATGAAGATTTTTGGTACAGCTAAAGCCCTTTAGTACTCTGTCCCCTCTGGCTGTGTGTGTGTGTGTGTGTGTGTGTGTGAGAGAGACAGTAAAGGTGCTCAGCTCTGTTTCAGCAGGTGAGAGTTGCACTCTTTCACAGGTAAAGCGAGGCGGGAAGAAGCTCCCACGGGCTCAGCAGGAAAGAGTCAAAGCGACAGAAACAGAGAGAGAGAGAGAGAGAGAGAGAGAGAGAGAGAGAGAGAGAGAGAATTAGAGAGTAGGGTGAAAGAGTGAGTGAGATTGACACGAGACTCCAAGACTTGTCGCTGAATGGGAAGGGAAGGGAAGGGGGTGGGGGGTTACCTTTGTTGCGATTTTCAGGGGCTCCTTGTTTTTTACCTGTTCAGAACAAAAGAGAGAGGGCGGAGGGCTGATATAACATGGTTTAAAGTAAATGAACCAGACACAAATCAAAAGAAACAAAGATTTAAAAAACCAGATACAAAAAAATCAAATCAATGCAACTTCACACGTGTACGCGGGCTAAAATGTGTCATCTCCAGAAAAAATGCAGAGCCCACTTTGTTCTAAGTTGCTTTTGCAGCAATGATACTGCACTGACACGGGACTGAAAAACACAGCTGAACTCTCATTTGTGAATGTGAGATATTAGTTGACAGGATTTACAGTTTTCAATCGTAATTTAATAAGCGTCCCATGTGCTGTTTCATCACAAATAAAACTAACTGGGAACTGGACTCACGGTATTTACAGTTCAAGCCAGAAAACGTATGCTATTCTGTAGATATCAGATGTTCTTTCAGCCCTGTGAGGGGTCATTCATCAGAAACCCATCAGAATTCTTGCCTGTTACAGATGCAGCGGATTGGGATCAGGTTAAAAATCTTTAAAAGATTTACTTTAGCCATTACTTTAAAGGCTTCCTGTCTTTGTTTGTTTATCTTACTGAGAAGCGACTTGGACATAAATGACATTGACTTTCCAACAGTAAACGCAAAGCCTTCCTCCAATTCCAGGCCATTACTTTAAGTGAAATTGTGAAATAATTGACAACGCTGGGGAAAAAGCAAATGAGAGCTAATTATAAAAAGTGGAAAAAGGCTGCCAAAGCTGTCATTGTGTCTGTATCTCAGAACACTTTCTCCAGTGCAGTGCTGGCACAATGCGTCGTGGTGGTGGCGTGATAATTGGAGTTGTGAATTCGGGACGTGATTTTGACAATAAAGCGATGTGGTGCATCAGACCTTTTTCTTTTGCCCTTTTTTGTACAGAATAAGAGAGGGGCCAATACACATGGACATGGAATATACACGTAAACCAAACAGACTGATGACAGCGGGTGCTCTTCATGGGCGGACTGCACGCGTGCGGTTGTGACCGTCGTCGTCGGCTCGGTCTCGGACACGCCCAGGGGACACGCCCAGGTTACTGTCGGCACGACTGCGAAGGGAAGCGTTAAATGTTGAATTGAGGGGGACAGGTGACTTTCAGTGCCAAGTGACATTGCTTCTTGTGGGAGTGACGAGTGTGTGGTGTTCGCCGGATTTGAGCGGTTGATGCTCGGTTAGTTTTTGAACTCAGGACAGGCTTCCCAATTGTCTTTCCTCAGAAATGACACGTTCAGCCCACAGCAAGAAATGAATGCTTGAGGGATGCAAATTTGACGGAGGGAAACGGGAAAAGTAAAACAAACAAAAAAAAGAAACTGAAGGTATTAGTACTATATGAAATATATGAAATAAATAGAATATATGAAATACAAAAGGTGGGGAGAACTGCGACCAGCGGGTACTGATGGATCTCCACTGAGTCCATAGATACTTCGCCTCCATCTTTGTTTTTTTGTTTTGTTTTTTTTGCTCTAGCATCAGTGACACTTCACTCCTGGGTTTGGTGGAAGTGTGATGGGCAGAACTAAAAACTGAATGGATATCACTCAAACGGCTCTTACCTCTGACAGGGGAAGATGAAAAGGGACCTGCCCGTAAGGGTTGATTGATTTGGCCTGTTGGGGTGGGAGTTTATTGGTACGGTCCTACATTGATTACCGACTCACCTTTCTTCACTTTTTTCTCTTCCTCCTCGCCACCAGCTCCAAGGAGGGTGAAAATGATTCCAGTTTGGGAGTTCAGGCCCACAGCAGTGACCACCATCCTCCCGGAACCCTCCATTACGTGAGTTCCTGAAGAGAAATAAAGAGATCGTGTGACCACACTCCACAGAAGCCATAGAACAGGGCGTTCAACCCTATCCACAAAGTGCCGCATGGATGCAGGCTTTCGTACAACAACGAGCAGAACAACAACAGGCTCTACTCCAGGTTTGTTTTGATGGAACAAACAGGTGACTACACAGATATCTACAGGAAAGAGTAGACAATCCTGCAGTTGAATGTTTAGGGACCTTCAAAAAGTAAAAATGTCAACTGAGCCAATAATAATAATAATAATAACAACAATAATTGTTATTTTTGGCATCTTTAATAACACTCAAGTTTACTGTGGAATCTAAATCTCTTTAAAAAGTAAAATTTTAAGGGCAAGTCCGAAAGACATTTCTGATAGATACCATAATAGATTACAAAATAAATATGGCTTATTACCTCAAAACACAGCTCCCTCAACGTCTCAATGCAAACATGTCTCATGAATATTAATCAACACCTTATAAAAGTCACTTTTCATCTCATATTAACAAGCTTTAAAAACATTGTTCCAAACGAGGGCTACTTCATGGGAAAAGAATGAAATAAGGCGTAGTTCATGTCACTTTTAATAATTCCATTGTAGAAATGATCCGTCACTTTATTTTTTATTGTTTAATAAGAAGTTGCAGGTTTTTTGAACTACGTTTAAAACAAATCCCAGTGGCGTCTGGAAGCAACAGACATATATTTGACGTCTGTTTGTCGGAGTGTGGGAACCACTGGATAAAGACATGTAAAGTCATAATCATGGGAAACGTTTATTAATCACACAGATCGCTGTCCAATCCAAAACACGCAACTCCATTTTTTGTCAGTCTTTAGTAAACTACACCGTTTGAGCACAGCAGCTGTCCTCCTTCACATCATGTGAACGTTTCATGACGAATGAACCAATAGAAATGCTCCAAAATCCAGAATAATATCTTTTTACACTGACTTCCACTTAGAAGGTTTCTTCCTTCTCCTGTAAACTTACTATTTTAGAGATGTTTATGTTTTTCACTGGATAGTGATATATATATATATATATATATATATATATATATATATATATATATATATATATATATATAATAAATAAATAAATAAATAATGGGCCAGAAATGGAAGTATTCCCAACCACCTGTTCAGTTAAGAACTCCTAGATTTCTTTTCAGCCACCAGTCTTAGCCAGGGACCATTTAAAAACTCAGGGCCACTGGCTGTTTTCGCAAGTGTCCATAGCAACACATCTCCAACACATTTGACCGACAGAGAGAGAGAGAGAGAGAGAGAGAGAGAGAGAAAGAAAGAAAGAAAGAAAGAAAGAGACAGAGGCAGAAAGAAAAAGAGAGATAAAGAGAGAGATAAAGAGAGAGAGAGATAAAGAGACAGAGGCAGAAAGAAAGAAAGAGATAAAGAGGCAGAAAGAAAGAACGAGAGAAAGAGGAAAAAAAACAGGTGCTCACCAGATAGCAGCATGGGGTCTTTGTCCAGAGACTTCCTGACCTGGTCCGACTCTCCAGTGAGTGAGCTTTCATCAATCTTCAGGTCATTGCCCTGGATCAGAATACCGTCAGCAGGAAGGAGGTCACCTGAGGGCGGGAGAAGAAGGGAGAGATATTAAAAAAGAGAGGGAGACAGATACAACGGAACAGAACACACACATACACAACTACAGAGAGAGAGAGAGAGAAAGTGATTTGAGAGACAATAATAAAGTAGCAATCAGTAATTTTCTGCAATTCTTCTTCTTCGAGTTATAATCCCATCATTTCACTGAATGCTGAATATATCAGAGATTCTGTGCCAAACCCATTTTCAATATGGCTGCCCCCATGTGGAGGACCTGCTCTATGCAGAAAAAAAAAACATCTTCATTAGACCATTCATAAGAAAAAGTGTAAAAACAATAAATGATCACTGCCTTAATTACTGTTTCACTACTTTCTGTTGGTGAAGTTGACTTATTGTAGCTTTGGAAGGATGAAGAGAGTGAGTGAGAAAGACGCAGTGAGAGGAGGAATGCTGCTTTGGGCCACCATGGAGACGGCATTCTCATGTGGCTCCCGGAGCCGAACGCATCGCCCACGTCTCGGCCAGCGCGGGCAGCAGCAGCGCTGTGACTCACACAGGCCTGTTACCATGAGTCACAGCCGCGTTGAGGCTCAAACAGGAGCTTCTGACTGCCAGCCATCTACGATCTGTTACTACCAGCTCTGTGCGCTCTAAAGCACACTTCTGAGACACTGAGAAACCCGCTTCTGAAACTCCTGAATCATGACTCAGAAGGCAAACTAACTGGGCTTCAGAAATATAAGGCCTTTCATGGAAGTCCAGAGCTACACGGACACAAACGCAGCTGTGTGCAGAAGTTTCAACAACAAAGTTATTACACTCTCAAAAAAACAAACCTGAAATTCTAGTGGGTTTAAGTCCCACTCCAGGTGACTGTCTGTGAGGAGTGTGGTGTGTTCTCCCTGTGTCTGCGTGGGATTCCTCCAAAAACACACGTTGGTAGGCGGATTGGTGACTCAAAAGTGTCCCTAGGTGTGAGTGTATGAGTGAATTTGTGTGCGTGTGTGTAGCCCCCTCCAAGGTGTGTTCCTGCCTTGCGCTCAGTGATTCTGGGTAGGCTCCGGACCCACAATGACCCTGAACTGGAGATATATATATATATATATATATATATATATATATATATATATATATATATATATATATATATATATATATACATACATAAATACACACATATATATATATATATATATATATATATATATATATATATATATATATATATATATATATATATATATATATATATATATATAAACAAATGTGAAATTTAAAGTTTTAATCGCTTATTTCCAGTTAAAATAATTTGACTTTATTGTAACTGCTTGTGAACGGCAGACGTGTTTGTTTCCAGACGATTAGCTCGTGTTTATCAAGTTCACTGTCCTGAAGCAGCGAAGCCTCACCATATTTGATCTGAGCAATGTCTCCAACCACGATCTCTGCCACAGGGATCTGGATGACCTGGCCCTTGCGGATGACAGTGAACTTCTGCTCCTGCTCGATGCGGCTCTGCAGCCCACGGAACTGCTTCTCTTTGCTCCAGTCGTTGAAGGCGGTCACCAGCACCACGATGATCACCGAAAAAAGGATGGCAGCTCCTTCAATCCAACCAGCCTGAGCCTCACCTTCGTCCTCCACACCTCCAACGCCCTGGCCACACACTGGAAACACACACACACACATAGAGAGAGAACACATGAGGTTGAAATCACACTAACTCAGATGACATTTCCGAAATGTCATCCATAAACACCATTCCACACTCCCGTCACACCAGTTTATACCAAATATCCATACGTGCGCAGTACTACATAACAACATGCATATTTATCCCCACTAAATAAATAAATATATAAATACCACGGCTGCCAGGACTATTTACCAACACCAGATTCCGCATGGCTGACCTAATTTTCTCTCCTGAGACTTAGATGACTTTAAAGGTCACTCCTGCACTCCGAGACATATGGGGAAACTCAAGAGTTTACGGCAGCGGCCAATAGAGCCTCTTACAGACTCTGAGCAGGACTCTCAGCACGAGAGGACACTTTTCCCAAATCACATAGTTATCAACACAACAAGAGATGCCAAACACTTTTTCTGAGATGGTGAAAAAAATCCAAAACAAAAAGGAAAGACCAAGCAGACGGCTGGGATTTTTAATTCTGCACGTCACAGCCTGAGCAAACTGAAGCGAACAAGGGTTTTCGGCAAACCGGAGACGACATATTTGATATATTTAAAAGGTGCGTAGTCAGGGGACTTTTTGAGGGAATATTTTAAATGATGCACATAGTGTACCATGTCAAAGTCCTGAGGCAACCAAGAAAATGATATCTAAAAAGTGACATATCTGGGTCTGAATTTTGCAGTAGTAGTTTGCAAATACGTAACAGAGAAAAATGCAAATATTAAAAAATATACACACTTGTATTTGTATTCTTCTTCCACCAAACTCAACCAAACGTGCCTTTATGGACCTTGCTTTATGCACTGGGGCACAGTCTTTCTCTGAAGTATCCCCACAAAGCTGGAAGCACACATTTGTCCAAAAGGCCTTGGTTTGCTGAAGCACTGGAACTAAGGGGACTAGGAAAAACCCATGGAAAACAATCCCACAGCATCATCCCTCCTCCACCAAACTTTACAGCTGGCAGGATGTAGTCAGGAAGCCAATATTCTCCTGGTATTTAACAAATCTGGACTCATTTATCAGACTGCCAGAGAGAGAAATGTGATTCATCACTCCAGAGAACACATTTCCACTGCTTCAGGGTCCAGTGGTGGGATGCTTCACACCCCTCGATTTGACACATACCATTGTGCTTGGTGATGTAAGCCCTCGTGCAGACGTTCAGCCGTGGAAAACTATGCCATGAAGCTCCCAGTGCACGGTTGTTGTGCTGATGTTAATGCCAGATAAGGTTTGGAACTCTATAGTTATTCAGTCACAAGAATTTTGACAGCTTTAACACACGCTTCAGTGACACCGCTTTGTAGCTGTACAGGGTCCGAGTTGCTGTGGTTCCTAAACCCTTCCCACAGTAAATGTCATCCTATTATAGTACCACGTTCAAACTCACTGAACCATTTAGGAAGGACCCATTCTATTACAAATATCTCTAAAGACCTGTGGCTAATATATATATATATATATATATATATATATATATATATATATATATATATATCCACAGGTGTGTGAATACAGATTATATGCTGATGTTAACTGTAGACCTATAAAAGTAATCATAAGCACATGTAAAACATTCAGTTTTGACATTTTCTGGATTTCCTCACCATTGCTGTCATTTCCTTGTGGGTGGTAGAACGACAGGCCCAGTGAGATGATGGCTGCAATCTCCAGGATGATGAGGGTGACATCCTGCAACGCTTCCCACACCAGCTGCAGGAAGGTCTTGGGCTTTTTAGGAGGGATGAAGTTCTTCCCGAATGCAGTGTGGCGCTTCTCCAAATCCGCTGGGTTTCCAGAGAGCCCTGGAGATTGACAGCAAATGGAATGCTGAGTGCAAAACAATGCTAAATATAAACCCATCACCACAAAAGCCTTGATGAGGAATGAAACGCTCGGTCCAGATAAACAGTGGAATCATTTTCTATCAACAAAGTACAACGGAACATATTTAAAAAAAAAAAAACCTTCATGGAAAGGTTTTCCTGATATGGAACAAACCTCGGCAGTCATAAAATCAACTACGCTACACAGCCAAAGGTTTGTCATCTTATTGTCCAAAATGTCTTCTAAGTCGAAGGGTATTAGAAGGACGGTACTGATGATTGGACGTTGGATCTGGACATTTTGAATCATCAACTTAAACTTATTCCAAAGGCACTGCATTGTGAACCACTCCAGAGAACACATTTCCACTGCTCAATGTGAAAACACTAGTTAAGTTTTTGTTGCTGTTCTAACACACACATTAACACACTCTTATTTTTCTTACACATCTGTGAGTATCTGAAAGCGAATGTCCAAAAACACCCACAGTTCACGAACACTGTTAAAGAAAACCATTTCCAGCAAGTCGTCATACATTGAACCACTAAGTTAATGAGGATCCTACGCTGGAAATCATTTATCTCAATCTTGGACAGACACTTCGCCCCACCCCAGTGAGTAAAGCATTTTGCACAAATGGAAATGAGTCGATGTTATCTTTAAGGAGAAGCTGTGTTTCTACAACAGCCAAGCCCCTTGTTGTGTGAGCAGTAGTCAAGCCTCAATTTGCACAATGCACAGAGGTCAGAAAAGACGACACCCACGGAAGTTTCCATTTGCTTTTCGGCATGAGAATGAATGTAAACCATTTATTGGTCAAGGCACTGCAGTCTGAGCCCAACCCATTCACACCTTGTTCCTTAGGGCAAACAAAACAAAGACAGTCTGACACTTGGGTGGAAACTCCGTGGGAGTCTGAGACATTTTTCATTTCATATCAGACCGTGTGACAGCGTGACAGGTGATGCAGAGTTAGTTGTGCAGAAATGGGACAAATCCCTAGGGCTCTGTCCATTTAATCATAACACACATTCAGTAATAAGAAACTGTGAAATAGCACAGTTGGGTTGGATTATGCTGTGCTCCACCTGTATGATTTTAGGGCGCTCAAGCAATGAATCAATAGTGGAGCTGAACAGCATTTGAAGCAGATAAGCCTCAGCATCCTCAGTGACCAATACAACTTGTGAAAGAATGGAACAAAATCAAAGTTCAGCAGATTTACTTCGAACGGCATAGTGTTTTTTCGCTTTAAATTGGTATGCAATGTCAAGAAATCCCAATTACAAACCTGTGCAGAAAGCTTTTGAGACGACAGATACAGGGTGAGGAGAGAAGAGAGGACGGTACATTAAAGCAGCTAACGCTAAGTTAGCCCTAAGATTGGCAAGTGGACCGGCTCTGACCGTCTGACATCCAATAAGTAAATGATGTTAATATCTGACCCAATACCAATGTAAGATTGGATCGGGCCCATCTCTAGTTAATTGGCTCTCCTTTTGCGGGGGGAGGCTGCCGCAGCTGCTGAATAATGCCCTAAAGGAAATACTGAGCCAAATCAGTTTTCATATACGATGGGTTAGTTCCAGCTTAAAACTGTAAATGTGTACATTACTGAGTCCCAGTCAGAGTCAGGAGGAGGGGAATCAGAACAAGTATCAAAGTATTTACCATATCACACTTTGCAAACTAAAACCATGGTGTCGATTTGGCCGATAAACAAATCGATGTATGTTCTGTTGTATACTGCAGCCTTCTTTTAGCAAGAGAACAATGCTTTTGTTGTGAAACTGTGAAGAGTGGCAAATTGGTGTGGAACAAATATAACCAGGCACTTCTGTGAACTAAGCTTGGTTGATCTGATTAGACGTATTAGTTCCTTTTAATAGGTTTGAAAGACGCATAATGGATGTGAGCGAGTGTGTGTATGTACCCGTGTGTGAGAAGACTGGGTTTACTGCACAGATGCTCCCTGCTAAAGTCGCCATATCAGTTCCACTCCATAAATGTGCCAGCTGGACAATAAAAACGTGTGTGTGTGTGTGTGTGCGTGTGGGGCGGTGGACTGGGGGTGTAAGAGAGACCACTTGTGTATGCTCTTAGAATGTCCCAAGTGCTTCTTTTCATACCCCTCTCCTTTAATTAATTCTGACCTCTGCTGGCTGGGAGTGTGTTAAATCTCTGAGCGTGCCACCCATCCTCAAGGTCTCCCTTCGCCATCTCTCTCGCTCATATGGTGTGAAAAGCAAGTGGAAAAATAATGGTAAGACAAAAACTAGAGTGAAAAAGTGCTGCTGCCAAGTTGTAACTGGCTCCCCATTCATTCACATTCTCGTAATGTAGATGTAGCCAATGTGACGAAGAGCTTCCGCAGGTTGTTAGATCTCAGAAGAAGCACTATGCCTCACGAAAGCAGTAAGGAAAAGGAAGAAATATCACATGGCACACACCGCTTTGTCTCTCCTTGCAGAGAAAGTGAGGTAGAGGGTGAGAATGATGTGTATTTGTGAGTAGATGGTGAACCCTTTGAAATGATCCAAATTTCTGTATGAAAGGCATAGAAAATGTGAGGTGACCTCCATCAACAAGGTCAACGTTCAATAATGAATACAAACCAGCCTATTTACACACACATTTCTCACTGCCGCATTCTCCCATCTCTTGGATAAAGACTTCTCGAAATGAAAGCAATTGGTGTCAGCGGTAGTTCAGGTGTGGGTTTGACCCGACCTGCACTATACACACATGCTTACCCTATCTTCCTTCTAAAACAAGCTATTTGAGCAGGTAGTTTCTTCCTCTTTGGCTGTAGCAACAGCCTGTGCTCTTCTTGGAAGACTCTACACTACATTTTGGAATATTCCTATTCGAACATCAAGGCGTCCAGCAGTGTCAGTGAGGTGAGGTACCGACGCTTGATTAGTTCTGGATCACAAACATCATTCCAACTCATTCCAGGGCAGTCCAAAATTATGAGAAAGCATTTCCACTAACGCACGGCCCATTGGTGCAGCCGCTCCAGATCATCCCAGGCTTTTCTATGAAACTGTAAATCTATGTACACAATAGATCCAGCATTAAAGTGGCGAAATTCAATTCTGGATACACACCTACCCACTCATACAAACGAAACACACACCAACTACAGCTGGACGATATGACCCCTATTTATATCACAATATATTTCTTCATTTCGGAGAATTCCCATATGGATATGAACAATAAAAATACAACAGCCTCTGGGCACTGTCAATATTAATATTTTTAAAACTAACTTTAAAATATATTGATGGCAGCGTAATGTGTATTAAAATATTGATCATAAAACCGTATCATTGTTTTTGAAACCTTTTATATTGTAATATATAAATATGGATAGTAAATTATTGTCCAGCCCCAACACCAACACACCACGACCAATCAATGCTCAATACAGCACTGAAAATGACTCTGGTGGTCCTGAGCACTGAAGAACAGGGCGAACACGGTGCTATCGATGTAAGGTAAGTGGAGATTAATAATAATTGAGAAATTAAGTTTATAAACAAGGAGGTGGTTTTAATATTATGGTATAATCTTTGTCTAATGGATGTCTAAAATCTGTTATATTACAAAAAACACTGAATATTCTGAATAGAAACTAATAAATAATATTCTAAAAAAAACTAAAAAAATAATATTCTAATAAATCCAGGTAAACTGCTTTACCCAGTTGAAATGATGTGCATTAAACCAAATCAAGTTCTGCCAAAGGAACAAGAGCGTTTAACAATGTGAGATCCATAAAATATCCCAAAAAGCGGTTACAACAGGCTTCTAATGAGAAATATTAGAGTATCAAGATTTAGGATGTCTTCCCTTGCTAAGATAAAGTTTATGGCCCAATACAAATCCCAAAAGAAATTGTGCTGAACATAACACGAGAAACAAAGGAATCAGGAATCTCTGAAAAGTTGAGTCTCCGTGGGTCCACAGTCAAGTAGACGTTTAACAAATGAAGAACAGACACAATGTTACTGAGAGTAAGAGTAGCACCACTGTTTCTCCCCAAAGGCCTTTTTTATTCTGATTACTGCGACAGATAAAACTGCAGAAATCTATAAACTATAAAGTGAAACAGTCCCAAAAACGACAAATGTTGATTTAAATTAGTGCCAAATGATGATATCGGAGTTATATCGGTTTTGGCCGATATCCGATTTCTGAAAAATGACCTGCTTCGGACTGATGCTTTGATTTTGACGATATATCAAATCGATAATTGCTGACTTTAATTTTATGAAAGATAACGACTGAAAAGAAAAACCTAGCTCTGAATCTTCCCTCTGACAGTGTGGAGAAGCCCTTATGGGACCGATGAAAAAGTCTGGTCCTGTGAGGTATGGTGGCGGGAGTAGCCTGTATTACACTGCACTGATTTGGGATCTGCTCGTTTTCCATTTACTAAGACCCCATCCTATTCAGATGTGCATTTTTCTCATTTTATTTTAACAGAAGGATCGGCCAGGAGTGCAAGGGAAAGAACTGGCCTCGCTCTTTCTAGGTGGCCCTCTCTCAGCAAGCATCTGCTGAGCAGTTAGTGTTCTCCTCCAAGTGTGTTTAGCTGTCCTGGCTCCTCTCAAAGTATGTGCTAGATTTCACCCTCTATCTTTCAGAACAGCCAGGCTCAGCCGTGTAGGGAGTGAAAATGACTAAAAAGCAACCGAAGCCTACTCTGGCGGGACGTAAAGGACCATTTATTGCGTGCATGGCCTGCAGACAATCAGGAGGTTGGGGCTGGGTACACTGCAATTTAAAAGAAGTAGCAGTTTGGGATTTTACGAGACTAGACTAGGCACAATGCCGTCAGAGAATGTATAAGTGGAGGTAAATCTCTCCCTGAAGAAGAAGTGGAATAATGTCGACAGGCCCAAGGAAATGTACCTTATTATATAAGAATAGAGATAAAACATGACGGGGGAAAAAGAAGCAAGGAGGAGTTCTGGATTTCCTCTACTTAAAGAAGCAAAAAATTGGTTTGACTTGAAGGGATTATTCCTCCCAGGATAAACAGTGCCCTCGCTCTCCTCCTCTGTCTGCATTTCCATCCCTACCTCCCTCACCACATTTGAATGGCTCTCACTTTATCAAATCAGCACTATATACAGAGGCTCACAGGGGCTCCAGGTGAGTCCATCGCTGGGTCCTGATTGTTTATCCAACACTACAAGCTGAGACTTTTGAAGCCGGTCATCCCAGGAACAATCCGAGAAGAGGTTTCCCTCGGCAGCTCTCTTTAATAACACTAGACATGTCCCCAGTAATCGAGCAATCTTTATTTGCTGCCTATTACTCTAAGTTCTCTGAAGGGGCAAAAGGTCAGAAGTAATTTACAATGTCCTCTCCATCTCTTTCCCTCTCTTCTGCCATTAGCAGTCTGGGCAGCGGCGGCTAGCTGCAGAGGAGTGATTTGTATGTGTGCCGGCACTTTTACGAGATTGGGAATTAAGGCGAAAACATCCGTGGCCTCCCGGAGGAATAGCCGAGTCGAAAGCCGCATTTCAATGACAAAGGAGCCCTGCGGCTCCTCCTCGAGCTCTTCATCTGAGCCCAGACGCTGTTTTTGAAGGTTCCGTCACAAAAGCTCGTCTCCGTCTGAGAGAACGAGCGGCGGCGTCGCATTCCTAACTGCCTCCTGGCACGAGTCACAGAAGGCAGCCGATTTCTTCCAGTAAAACGACCAAGGCACAGCCTTGGACATTCGACAGACGCTGCATCCGTCCTTGTCAGACACCGCCATTCCAGTACGGAGCAGAAATGCCAGTCACATAAATCAGATACTGTGCATCTTGCTCTGGCGCTGAGTAATATTCAGCAGGAGGAGGTGGAAGGTAAAGATGTAGCAAGGGCAGATAAAGACGAGCAGGAGATTACAACACAATCCAAACCTGCTCCTTCATGTCGTGAGGCTAATACACAATCTGTATGCAGTGCTCGGGCTTGGGCGATTTGATAATGGAATTGCAGCCACATGATCAATGATAAGTTGGGCATTTAGACTGTGGCTGGTAACTTTGGAAACGGTGTGTGCGAAAGGAGTCTATGCCAAAAGCAGGGTACGAATCTTAGACATTGTGAGAACGGAGCCTGTGGACAATGTAGAAGGATTCTAATGTACAACTCCAGCCAGTCCCCATCAGCGCAATGATGAATGCAAAATAGAAATAAAATGTGTGGGGATTATTGTCAATTAACGCTGTAATTAACGTAAAATTAACATCTTTTTTCTAGATGCTTTGAAGTATTTTATTCATTTATTTTGGTTTCATGTGTTTACAACAAAGCATGTGTCAGCTGCTTCTGGAGAACAGGGAAACTCGGTCCTGGCGTTACGTCCGATCTTAATGTGCATTCTTGCATATCTGAGCAGCTTAAAAGCTTCATCTAGCTCAGAGGATACTAGGCCTATGCCGAGCTTGACTGGGAGCCCTATTAACAATGACGTCTTTATTCAATCTAAAAAATAAACATCACCAAACGTACTTCAATCTTCTTAGCTGTCTTCTTAGCTGCTAAGTAAGCAGAGGTCCACCATGCAGATCATCAAACAGTGTGGCCAGAATATTAGTGAAGAGTTTCTGCACCTGAGGCTGATAAAAGCAGACCCTTTGGGTCACGTCTTATGGAAGGAAGCTGTAAAGAGGGATGGTGTCAAGGTGACTGATGGCGAAGGCTGTGTGTGTGTGTGTGTGTGTGTGTCTGGGCTGTGATGGCAATGGAGGAGGACGGTTAATAGGGGCTGCAGTGGTCACAGAGGCTGGGACACCAGCCAAGCACAACAGGCAACATTTCAACACACAGGAAGAGACAGAATGAGACAGAGAGAGAGAGAGAGAGAGAGAGAGTGTGTGAGAGAGACACAGAGAGAGAGAGAGAGAGAGAGAGAGAGATGGTGTTTTGACATGCATGAGTCAGAGGCAGGGCTGTGCACTACGTTCTCTGCTTGTGCAGGGTGCGAAGTTTCTCCACCTGCATCAGCAACAGTTTTGGTGCCATGTTAACTGTATTACTGGACCAGCAATTACACAACATGGCCACTTCCACTCGCCTCAATGGTACTGCATGGTGGACTGTCTGTGAGGAGTGTGGTGTGTTCTCCCTGTGTCTGCGTAGATTTCCTCCGGGTGACTGGCTGTGAGGAGTGTGGTGTGTTCTCCCTGTGTCTGTGTGGGTTTCCTCCGGGTGACTGTCTGTGAGAAGTGTGGTGTGTTCTCTCTGTGTCTGCGTGGATTTCCTCCGGGTAACTGTCTGTGAGGAGTGTGGTGTGTTCTCCCTGTGTCTGCGTGGGTTTCCTCCAGGTGACTGGCTGTGTGGAGTGTGGTGTGTTCTCCCTGTGTCTGCGTGGGCTTCCTCCGGGTGACTGGCTGTGAGGAGTGTGGTGTGTTCTCCCTGTGTCTGCGTGGGTTTCCTCTGGGTGACTGTCTGTGAGGAGTGTGGTGTGTTCTCCCTGTGTCTGCGTGGGTTTCCTCTGGGTGACTGTCTGTCAGGAGTGTGGTGTGTTCTCTCTGTGTCTGCGTGGGTTTCCTCCGGGTGCTCCGGTTTCCTCCCACGCTCCAAAAAACACACGTTAGTAGGTGGATTGGAGACTCAAAAGTGTCCGTAGGTGTGAGTGTGTCAGCGAATGTGTGAGTGTGTGTCGCCCTGTGAAGGACCGGCATCCCCTCCAGGGTGTGTTCCCGCTTTTTACGCAGTGATTCTGGGTAGGCTCTGGACCCACCGCTGCCCTGAACTGGATAAGTGCTTACAGATAATGAATGAATGAATGAATGTTAAACTAGAAAATGTGCACTAACATTCACAAGAACATTCCATGTTGAGGTGTTACACCCCACCCAAAACTGTACAGTCATAGCCAGACGCTCTTGGGGTTGTTTAAAAGAATGTGCTTAAATTTGACTTTAAATATGCTCCATTTTCTCACTGAAAGAGTAGCTTTTACCATCGGGTCCAGAGTTTTTCTGCACGGGCCGAGCTGAGAGGTTGATATGAGTTCTTCAAAACATGCACTGCATAAGGGCTGTGGCTTTTTGGAGCACAGCCATGGCGCACTGTCTCTCTCTCTCTCTCTCTCTCTCTCTCTCTCTCTCATGTCTGCGCATGTGTGTACATGTTTGTGTGTGTGTTCACACGCCTCGGTGAGGATTATCCATTTTCCATCACAACATTACTCTTCCCGAAACGTAATTAAATCGCACAACCTGTTGTTATATACACCTACAGTGGGTATATTAGGAACGGCTTGGGTTACAGGAAAGAGACATGCCCTTGAAAAGAGGATGTCTTGTTCAGAAAGTTCTATTGTGTGTGTATTTTGTGTGTGTGTGTGTGTGTGTGTTCGCATGTTTTTCCATCTGCGCCCTCTATAAACTATAATGCCAGCAAAAACAGTCGATGAATCCCAACAATCTCCATTAACAAATCGGCCTACAAAAAACAGCACAGAGCCCATGGCCGAGCCAACAGCCCTCACCTGATGAAACCTACTCAGTCCAGGCTGGTTACAATGTGCATGTTTTTGCATGCCCTGCCTTTCGCTCTAATTACAGTCATTCAGATTATATGAGTGACTGACTGACTGAAATGATGTGAGCATGTACGCAAATGTGTGTGTGTGAGGGTAAGTGAGGCGGCTTGTCATCGCAAACAATTTCATACTCAACGAGTGTCCATTTGTCAACATGACACATCAAATGGCAAAACAGCAAAGTGAAAGAGCTCGGCTGATTCACCCCAAACGATGCTAATTTTCCGATTAATAAACGAGCACACGCTGTGCATATATAGTGTTATTTTAATTAAAAACTGCCATATGCAGCTTAAGCTTTAATTACATGGATGAAACCTGTGATTTATTGAACAGCGCGCTCCGTTTTAAGTGTTTCAAAGAACAAACGTAGTCGCAGCGATGGGTAAAAGTCTCTTGGGATTCCACTGGCCGCTCCGCTGGTCACTCCGAATAAATTACAAGCTGGAAATAAATCACATGCAGGAAACGGCAGGGCTTTTTCATTATTATTGACCTTAGTTTACACATGTATCTCACAACATTGCACATATGCAGCAGGAGGCGGTAAGTAAAAGTATACGATGGAACAGTTGGTAGAATGCCGTGCGTCTGACCGTTGGCCTCCACGGCTATTTAAACAAGCACTCATTTTATGATCAGATATAACGCTGCTTATAAATACATGTATTTAAATACCCATTGTACCCATGAGAAGAAAGGATGGGATTTTATATGACATCAATGTAAACATCTATTCTGTCTTGATGTACTCTACATACTTTTTAATGAGCGTAAACACAAACAAGCAGCGTGTTTTTCCATTCGACTCTCAGACCACACGCACTGCCAGCCGCCTCAGGTCCAGCACACAGTAAATGCAGAGTAAAACGGTTTCTTATAGCTCTTAATAATATTTGAGCGTCCTAAAAATGGAATCCAAAGCCCTGCCTGAGCAACGACGAGATGAAAAGTGGAAATGGACCGCTCGGTGCACTACAGCGTCTGAGAATAGAAACAGCTAGAGTTGTGCTTTTTATAGGAATGTGTTCACTCACGTTTTATTACGGGCGGTGACTGGCTGTGAAGCTACGATGACAAACCACAAGGGGAAAGCACAGGTAAACAAGAAGAAGAAGAGTATTTCTGGCTAAAACGTGGGATATTAGCTAAAAAAAGAAGCCCGTGGTCAAACGTCACACTGCCCTTGAGGAGCTCGAGTGACGGGAGATTTTTATTCAATGCAAAGCTTTGATCATGTTTTATTTTTTTCAAAGAACAACACACACACACACACACACACATAAACACACACTAATACTGATCCTCATGACAGACACTAGTGTAGTGAGCCTTGACCTGTCAACACCTCCTATAGAGGCTCCATAACACAATCTGCCTAAATCCATCTTAAGGGATTAATGATCCCCTTAGCCTTCACCGGGTCAGTGTTGTAGCCCCCACCCCAGCACTGGACCATGGAGCAGTGGAGCAATGGGGCTCCATGCGGTTCCTTTGGGAGCCGTGGCCTGGCGTTTTTGAACCAGAACTAACTCTTAAACGTCAAAACAAAGCAAAGGGGCACAATCTACCTATGAATATCTTTAATTCATTTCAGTAGAAACACAGGGTGATCCTGGATCTACAAATATGGCGTTTATAAAAAATAGACCATGTGTCGTGATTCTGTTTCCCCCGTATCAGAGGAACTACTCTTCTAGGTATGATCTTATTCAGTTAGCCTCTAGCATATCCTCACTCGTATGGATGACCAGGGAGTCGTGGTCAGTGGTGCGCATAAAGGGGTTCTGACACCCTGTCCCTTGGCTCCTCTGCCTCTAGCGCCTTTTCAACAAAACGCCCATCACTCTGCAACACACACAAACTCCAGGGTATGTACATGTGATCGGGGGCTTTCGACCTCTCACAGACGTGTAGCTCCCGTCATGAACAGCAGGGTTCTAGTGCACCGTTCTCTCCCTCTACTTCTCATAAAGGTCCAGTGCGACGTGATTTGTGGTGAAGAAGGGACCAAGTTGAACATTACCTTTGGATGTAAATAAAGTCATAAATATATTTCCCTGGGGGAACACAAATTCAGGCAAACATTGAGCTGTTAAAATGATATTAACCATAAACAGGACTGTAATGGCAGAAATACTCTGTATTCAACCTTTGATCTATGAAGTAAAACAGTCTCTAGAACGTCCATTTGTCTATTTATTTTTTCTTAAACAGACTTTATAACTGTCCGACAGTCTAAACGTAATTAAAGCTGGAGGACATTACTGAGCAGCTCGGCCCAAGGGAGTCGCCATCTACACCCCTCCCCTTCACAGTCATCAGCTATCTCACGGCTCGGCAGACATGGTATTACAGTTAAGGGAGGATAATGCAGTAGAAGTTGCGTCCATCTGCATTTGCTTCCTCCCTCAGTCGATCTGTGCTCACTCTGTCTTGATTAGTCCTGCTAGCCGAGCGAGGGAATGACATGGAGGCCCCAAAACATGGCTCTTCTGGCTTCGCATTTTGGTTTTCTGTTGAGACAGGCAACCTGATACTAAACAAACATCGGTGCTAAAGGACTGCCTACTAAGTTTATGGAGTTATACATCAGGAAACAGAGTAAACTACAATACCATTTGGATGCCACAGTAACGTCCTTCAGGGAAAGTAAAAGTAAGTTTGTCATCATTAGCCTCTGTCACATATGGACTCTGCTAAGCTTTTAGAGAAACTCCTGAACATCAGCAGCTCTGGTCACACATCCGTTAGCGGGATAAAGTCCGTGTAATGTCTGGGACAAATATTGTGGGTGTTTGGAGTTTAAACAGAGGAGCTGTGTGTGTGTGAATGCAGAGTATTTCTGTGTGAAAGGGGCAAATGATACCGTCACACAGTTATTCAGACACACGTGCAGAAGGTAAATGGAATATCAAAGTAAAACTGGGCAAAGGGTTTCTCTTACACCTGGACCCCAAATGGCCCCTTTCTTCCATCACAAAAACATTTAGTGATTCATTAATTCCTTCATTTCCTTTCACTCATTGACAGTCTGAATGACAGTTCATAAATCACCACTAATCTCTATTTTTAAGCGCCACCTGTTTAAGAATTTCAAGGAGCACGGCTGGGGCTGGCCACTTCCATCAGCAGAAATCCTACTTGTGAGTAAACACAAAGCGAAGGTTAGATGTTAAATTATCTACAAAAAAAAAAAAAAAGCAAACACAAAAACACATTGATCAATAGAATTGAACAATCTGGAACAGCTCACATGTGTGAAACTGATAATAAAGCTCCCCAGCAGCTGGTTGTGGACTACGGCGCTATGTTCAATTACTTTATGATCAGCTGATGTGCCACTGATCATCCAGAATGTAATCAACATCTTTAAAGCTCTGAATGAAGTCAAATACACACAGCGTAGTGTTCCGAACATCCAGTCTAACACTTTCTCAAAAGACTAGATGATGTTTTCTGAAGCAAAGAAAAGTATCAATGACACCCTTGGATTCAGAAGAAAGGTAGAATGAGTATTTGTCAGGGACATTGTTCTGGTCTTTTATGATTTTCAACCCGCACTTGTGGCTTCTCAAGTAGAACTTCATGCGATCAACAGTTTCTGATTAGCACTGCACCACTGTTACTTTTTAAAAGAACATTAGATTTTTGGATCATTTGAGCCAAGGATATATCTCTAATCCATATATTCGTCCCAGTCTCAGCTTGAGACCATGTGGGAGAAACGATGACATCATCCTCCGAGAGCTCTCCTCAGGAATGTGACTAATCATATTTCCCCTGGACTCTCAACCACACAATTCACTTCAAACAATGGAGCACATCCCTGTTCTACTGGTTTTCATCTGTTTACAAGAGCGTCTCTGATGAAACATTAGTATTTAAAGATGGACTAGTAGAGCCTGGTAGACTGATGGGCCTGTTAAACTACTTGCATGATGTCATGATGCAGTTATTTGAGCTGTCTCCAATTATATTCCTCTATTGTTATCTTCCACAATCAGGTTTGTTTATGTTCTAACAAAACAATGTGAATTAGGTGCGTTTTCAACAACTGGGTGAAGGCAAATGCATGTTAAAAAAAACAAAAGGGGGGGGGGCAACAGGGAGTACTGCTTGGTTTCTTGATACGTTCATCTCCTTTTGAATTACCACAGTTTTATTTAGTTTTGTAGCAAACCTATGGAGCAGAAGTAGAGCAACATCCTCATCACTTTCAATGCATTTTTCAACGTGCGGAGGTCTCTCCACCATCTAAATGCGACTAGATGCAGTTTCTCGGCCGGTGCTCTGCCAGAGATGCACAGAGAAAAAGCATGAGCCGGTTGGGACCGAGACTCTTAGTTTCCCCCCCATACTGAGCTAGGGCTTTGTACAAACAGCGGAGCTTTTTTCCAGCATGCAAACTCAACAGAGAGCTAGCAAATGCTCTTTTTCACTAGATGGATATATAAATTTGCAATTAGTCCCTCCACTGCTTGCCTTCCACACGACAGCTCCACCGTCTATTTGATGAGATTGGTTAACTAGGTTTTTTAAATCTTTGGAAAACTGCAATTTTAAAACAGAACTGCTAAGCCACTTGGCTGACTGCTTCTATCAGATGGGATGTGTCTTCCACATGACCAGGTTAACAAGGAAAACGGGTTGGTTTTTACTGGCAGGTCCTGCAGGCGGTCTAAAATAGTAACAACTGTTAATCACAATTATTCACAAATCAATTAACCATCAGCTAAAATATCACTTCTATATCAAAAGACTATATTTCCTTTTATTTCATGATGCAATGCTACGTGGTTTAGAGGAGAAGAGACAAATGTGCACTCTGCGAGACTAATGATGATTCGCTGATCTTCACCAGCCAAGAATGCAATGGATGCTAACAGTTACCAGTGCACAGTCAAGCAAATGAAGCGCCACTGACATTTCTAATGATTTTTTCTCCCTAATGCAATCTTTCTGCCTATCGCCCCGCAGTACGGGAACGGGATTGCCATTTGGGTACGCCTGATTTATGATATTTCAAAAAAGAAATCCTCCATGGTCAGTCCTTTACAGCTGGAAAAAATATGGGCCTATCTGACCAATCTGTTTCAGAACATCACTCGCATACAAAACAGTTTCAAACACCTCCAAAGTCTCCAAGATTCTCCTGTACCCTGTTGAGCATCTAAACACAGTTTATCTAATTTGGCTCCAACGTTTCTTCTCCTCGCCCACTCCCCTGTTTAAGGGTGAACGAGAAAACATAATTACACTCCCTTCATTAAAATGAGTGATTTCTTGTGCGGAGAGCATCAGTACAGCTGTCCCTTGATTACCAAATGGAACCAAGCAATGATCTATGAAGTAATTAGGAGGACGGTGTGAAACAAATTTCGGTGCTGGAACGGACGAGTGGGGCCATATGTTAAAGCGGAGAGGAGTAGCGCTGTTCCTCCAGCAGAACAATGCAATTCCGTCAAAGCGAAGCCCTCCCTGCTCCGCTGGCGACAGCGACAGGAGCTAAATGATGCTGTGGCTGATGTGGTATTGGATTCATTTAGAAAGGCAAATTACTGATGGTATTGAATTCCGAGGGAGTGTTCAGGGACACAGCAACTGAGAACATGGACTGTCACTGTGCTTCAGAAAATGGAGTTTGCCACTGAAACTCTGCCTATACACTGCTTTCAGGTCACCACAATATTTAGAAAAAAAAAATGGGTTCTTTAGGTCACATATACTTCAATGACCAGAGAACTGCTAAACAGTACATTAAGTTAATTGTAGGTGCACCCACTGCTGATGCAGTTTGTTTAACCTTCATATTAAGGCACTGCCAATACAACGGGTCACTGTAAGTAGCCAAACACCGGGCCTAAATATCATGTGCCGACCTGAGGGGGAGGTGTAAACCCCCAGTAAAGAAGTGGCGTTTGTGATCCAGAACGAATCGGATAAGATCAGTACTCAATGCTCTCATGTCTGAATGACACCAAATCCTCTCAGTTACAACATACATTTCTTTTCAAAAGAGTAGAGCCTGTTTCTACAGCCTGGAGGGTATTCCCTACCAATTCTCATGATTTCAGAAGAATCATTCATGCTTTATGTTGACTCAACGCCAAGCCAACTCCACTGCCTGCACCGCCTGAATGTGTAATTACACCGCCAAACATCTAGGGCTGCAGCACAAATATCTTCCTCTACCCAATGTAGTGGTGTAGTAGTATTTTTATAAATCTCTGAAGTGCACTCTTTGGGGGAAAAAGGGTCCTCTTTGGGAAATGCAGTGCCAAGATGGCAACAAATACAAAGCTGGCACTATTTTCACCACTCCTCATACCAAGGCCTTTTTTTTCCTGGAGGCGTCCGTATTTTTCCCTTGTTCCACTTTACATTGGTTCTGTGACGTCCAAACCAATGTCTGAGGTTGAGAAAGAATCTGCATTCTCGCCTTCTATCGTTGTTGACAATTGTGCATCTGTGTGGTTTGGAAGACACTGACAAAGCGTATCTAGAGCTCTCGAAATTCTAAGAGAAACTAAATCCTCTGTAATCAGCCTCTTGAATTTAAGCATGACCAGCAAAGAGCAACTAGAACCCACACAGGGAGCAAAATCACCATGTCATCAAATGCCACTTACAGCACTAGTGTAAGTCATTGAGCTCCATAATTGAACTCTTCTTCTAGTTCAACGCATTAGTTGCTGGAGTGTTCCCTCCCTCCTCAAGCTTCCATCAGCTCGAGGCCTTGGGGCTCATCTCTATCACAGATCACAGACATGTGAGTGAATAAACTTGGAGGAGTGATGCAGTGGTCCCTAAGCCTGGTCCTGGAATACTCCTTCTCTACTTATTTACTGTTTAATTTCCACTACCTCACCATCTGTTTACATTTTTAGCTGGTAATTGCCACATATAGATTTGAAGCTTGAGCTAAAATAAAGAAACGTTACTCAAAAAACCCCACATTAATAAAAAATACATTTCTGCTGTGTTTTACATCACCATTCACTGATGATTTTGGTTTAATGCAACACCACGTTTCACTGTAACTGGAGGGTCACAGTTGTGCTAAAGGTAGGCTCACTGTCTGAAGGCTGTGATGTGTTCTCTGAGTGTCTGCATTGGTTTCCTCCCACATGTTGGTAGGTGGATTAGTGTGATGCCCTGTGATGGACTGGTGCCCTGTCTCAGTGTAGGCTCCGGACCCAGCGCAACCCTGAACGTGACGAGCAGTTACAGACAATGAAAGACTGGTAAGTGCATTGCTTTTGCAAAGCTCTGTGCGTGTGATTGTGTGTGTGTGTGTGTGTGTGTGTGTGTGTGTGACTGGGTGAATATGTGACGCCCTGTGAAGGACTGGCAATGATTCCAGGTGAGCTCTGGACCCACCGCAACCCTGATCAGGATAAAGCTGTTACAGAAGATGAATGAACCTAACAACTGTGGACAGCAACAAAGCCCTTCCAACCAAAACCCATATCTCATCAATTTCCACGTTTTAGCAGCGCACGGCTCGCTTGTCCAGTCTCGGCACAGCTTTAGCATATTTTTCAATTCAATGTTTCAATTCTGTCTAATGAACAGAAGAAATGCTTTAGTGATTGCTGCATAATACAATGTCATGCCAGGCATTTTTTTATTTTTTTTTTACAGAAAAATCACCAGAAAAATTCTACTTTCCAAGAGATCAACTGACAAAACAAACAACCCAAACACTGGTCTCAGAAGATTGTTCGGCTCCATCCCTGGACTAAAGGAGGCAGTAGGTGACCAAGTTAGGTTTTCTCCCTCTGTATTTGAGGATATTTAATATACTCATACAACCATGGTCTTCCAGTGCAACTGGGGATGTTTCTATCAGCTGCCATCGAGCAGTACTTGTACTCTTATGATCTGTCCTCCCAGTGTTGCCTTGTGCACAGCACACTGAAATGAACAGGACCACAGTTGAATATTAAACTAAATATTAAGTAGTTAATGCAGTTGTGTACTTCACAGTTTAACAAAATCATATTCAAGAGAAGAATGGTTTGGTTCATATTGTACTCTATTTTTTACACATTCTCTGAGGATAATTATATACGTTCACACTGTAGTTGGCCGTAAAACACATATGAAATGTTTTGTATTTTTATTTTTCTATTTAACCACCATTTTAAAGGTTTGTTAGATCTAGCAATCAGCTTTGTGTGTCACTTCCTAAGAATTATTATACAGTTCCCAGCAAGAACAGTAGGTTACACTGATACCGTGACTTTACTGACTGTATTATGGAGGTGTGTAATATTATTAGATGAAGCAGGTAGTGCTTTACTGAGGAGAGGTTTGGAGTTAATGGAAAACCAACCCACAAAATAACCGCTGATTTGTAAATGTTTGCTGTCCAAAATGGCTTTACCTCTAATTTTCTCAAAAGTAGGACCAAGGATGGAAACCACAGTTACAGTTACATCCTCCAACATTACTGCTTGATTAAGACAAGGGCTTAGGGAGTATGTGTCTGTACACTCTTACCTTCAATGGGCGATGTCTTGAGTCTGCGGCAGATCCCATGCACGTCTCCGTGGACGTTACTGATCTTATTAACCGCCTCTGCGCTCCTGAGCTCCATCAACTCCCGGAGATCCATGACCGTGCACCCAAAGTCCCCTTCGTGGTTGCCTTCGGCCACAGAGTTCCCCGGCGGGTGGTCGGCTGTGTTGTTGGCCATTTTCGTATCCCTGGTCGTGGCTCGGACCGCTAGTTCGGTGATGCTCGGTGCAGGTTTTAAGACCTCGCTGAAAGTGAAGACAGGGTCCTGACGGGTTTAACTGATCGGAAGCGTGGCAGAAATGAACGAGGACTTCTGCTGTGTTCTTGCAGGCAGTTGAAGAGAACCATCAGAGAAAGAGGCTCTGGCTAAGCATGTTACCACGTCTTTAAATCCGGGGTTTTCTTCAGCTCACAGCAACTGCAACACAGAACACATTGGAAGGAAAACCATTAGCCTGTGCAGCACTTCAGCACTAAACTCATTGCCAAATGCTAGACATTGTGATGGAACATATGCAAGTGATTTAAAAGGAAATGCTGACACCATCTAGACACACTGTGAGTAACCCTTATTTCTTTCTGAATCGTGCATTGTGCTGGGAAAATAGCCTGCAGAGACAAAATCCATTATGAAATAAAAACCTAGAATGTTTTGACATCTTCGAGTGTCTTTCATAAACCTCTATGAAAAAGGAACGGAGAGAAGGAAAGCTTTTCCATCTGGAGAAGGACTGGGATAGACGCTACAGAACCCGTAAGAGAGCAGCTCATTTCACAGGACTCACTAAGGGAGGAAGAAAGCCCAGTTCCTTTCTTCTGCGCTGGTCATACATAAATGATGCACCCCGGTGGAATCCCCGATTTTGGCACGTAGAGAGAGGAGTCGTTTGCTTTGCTGTTTCAGTGCCATTCACCCCACTTCTTTCTGCATGTTTGTGTGAGACTTTCTGAGCGAGTGAGTACAGGAAAGAGAAAGAGAGCGAGAAGAAGAGAGATTCAGAGCAAGCAAAGCACAACAAAGAGAGAGAAGGACATTCAGAGATTTTGCGAGAGCTTGTGAGAAAGAGAGAGAGAGAGAGAGAGACAAAGGGGTTCTGGTCTCAGATTAAGCTGGCAGTATGAGGTCCGTCAGTACTGGAGATAAGCGCTCTGTGCTAATGTGAGATAGTCAGGGGTCCGGCTCCAGTGGGTTTCGTGAACACTTCAAATGCTCAAAATGGAGGTCACTCTTTGATGTATGCTTGCGCTGATCCAAAACGCAACACTACAGTGGGATTCCAGTGCAATATGGCCATTCTATAGACAATCTCGCTCTTTCAAACTTCTCCACACACACACACTCATTTACAATATTCATGAGAGGCTAACCATTGGTGCAAAGCCCTGAGGTGGGTTTTAACCCAGATTGGATTACTGACCACAGCTCTTGGGTTTTTGCTCCTCTGCAGCCCGAGCTCAAGCCTTCGCTTGAAAATTACACTGATTTAACCTCTTCCTGACAGTCGCTGAGCTGCTGTGCTCAGGCATTGAGATACTCATCTTAATAAGGGCCCATCTCTAGAAGCGTTCATGGCGACTGGACACTGAAGAAAGTGACTAACCCGCTGGCAGCCTCTCATCAACATGCAGTGAGTGACCCCATTCTCGGTCCCACAGTGTCAGCAGCAGGCCTGGGAGGTGGTCATCCAGCGCAGCGGAGAGCTAACTGGTCTCTCACTCAACCTTTAAGCAGCTATTTATATATAATATTTGTACTATTTTCCCATCGCCCAAACTTCAGACCATCAGCCAAGGCACGTTTGGTGTGTGACGTTTGCTCATTTAGCTTTCCACTGCTGCTCTGAGTTAAAGTAACTAACGAGTGATGGAAGGCAATAATGACCACCAGTGCGAGGCTAAAACACCTTACACACAGGTGAAGTAGTAGACAGCATTCCACTCATTTCAGACACAGCCAATGACTGCAGAGAAATAAGAGAGAAGAAAGAGATCCAAGCCAAAACAGCTAAACACCAGAGCTGCCTCGCTCCTCACTCCTGTGCTCTCGTGTTGAACTGAACTGTGGCTCGTTCTCATTTAAAGGGACAGGCGCTGGACCGTGCCATTCTGAAGAGGCTGTTAAGACCGGGAGAGAATGGTGCTGTGCTGCTTTGATGGTGCACCAATCATTTTCTGATGAATCAATGTGACACAAGGAGTGTGCTGATTTAATAATCGCAACAAACTCATAACTATTAATAGTAATAACAACAATTGAGCAGGGCCTCTGTTGTTGGTACTTCAGAAACTGCACTGTAACTCATGGGGGCAGGTTCCCCTTGATTCCAGGAGTGCACAAAGTAAACTACATTCTGCAGCTGTAGATGGAGTCCAGGAGCAAAAATATCAAGACGACCAGAAGAAAAGTCCGACCGCTTTTTCGTTCAAACTCATACAAATGGGCTAATTGATAAAAGCTGACTTACGGCTCATCAGAAAAGGTAAGGAGTGCCTCTGTGTACGGTGCGGTGCATGACACTGTGGGCAAGCCAGAGGACATCTGATTGAGTTTAGCCTGCGAATTAGCCTCGTGTAATGGGTGTGTGTAAATGTCGGAGGGCGGAAATGCCACATGAGCACGCTCCAACCATGTTTCCAAACAAAATAGCTTCGACCCTTCAAAATGTCACCAGCAGCCAGAGGGAAGGGAAGATCTGATTTGGATGCACACAGAAATGAGTGGGACTCCCTAAAAAGCTTTGGTGGAAAAACACCTGGGACCTCTTTGAGCCAGGTGTCTTCTTTATCTGCATCAGGAGGGTGTCCTTCCAAGACGCCAGTGTGAAAAAGGATACTGTGTTATAACTAAAGCGACATTATTATAATTAGAACATCGAATTCCCCAACACACCGTCCATTCATAATATAACACCTCAATGTGTCTACACTCACTGTCCATACTCTCTGTAGCTCTACAATTACATACTATAGTCCATCTGTTGCTCTGCATACTTTCCCCCTGTTCCTCAGCGCTCAGGACCCCCACAGAGCAGGTGTGATGTGGTGGTGGATCATTCTCAGCGCTGCAGTGACACTGATGTGGTGGTGGTGTGTTAGTGCGTGTTGTGCTGGTGTAGAGTGGATCAGACACAGCAGTGCTGCTGGAGTTTTTAAACCCTGTGTCCACTCTCTGTCCACTCTGTGAGACACTCCTCTCTCGTTGGTCCACCTTGTAGATGTAAAGTCAGAGACAGTAGCTCATCTGTCGCTGCACAGTGTGTGTCGCTCGTCCTCTAGTCCTTCATCAGTGACACAGGACGCTGTCGGCTGGATGTTTTTGGTCGGTGGACTATTCTCAGTCCAGACACTGAGGGGTTTAAAAACTCCAGCAGCACTGCTGTGTCTGATCCACTCTACACCAGCACAACACACACTAACACACCACCACCACGTCAGTGTCACTGCAGCGCTGAGAATGATCCACCACCACATCACACCTGCTCTGTGGGGGTCCTGAGGGGGGTTCTGACCACTGAGGGTCAGACGGAAAGTAGTTAACAAAGTATTCAGAGAAACAGACAGTCTCCAGTCAGTAATTTGAGAACTGCAAAGTGCTCCTGTGTGGTCAGAGGAGCTGAGTGAACGGGCAGTGAGTGTAGAAACAAGGAGGTGCTCATAATATTTTGACTGAACTCATGAACAGTTACTCAGTCTCATGAATAACCAAATGTATTTTACTAAATGATGTGCTGTAAAGTGGTTCGCTGGAACAAAATTACCATGAGGTTATACTCTAAGAGAAGCTGAGTCAACAGGCAACCAGTAAAATGACCAAAAGAGGCAAGCCCAGGGGCATTAAATGATGCGGGATGTTGAACACACTGACAAGCAATGACAATGGTTTGAGGAATTCGCAGCATGAGACCAATTTTGTGCAGAAAAGTCAGACCAAAAAAAAAAAAGAGTGGTAGTATACATTTTACGACAGCAGCCTTCAATAAAAGAAGGTTCTAGATTTACCGGTTTTAATAATTTGAGAAGTGCACTGCAGTGAAGGGAGAGCTCAGAAGTGATTGGGCCTGGCAATCTGCGGCGGCTTCTCGCTGGGACTTAATGTCCAAACCATTTCTGTGTGAGATTATCAGCCTGTATTAATAATCATATAAAGTAATAAGAAAAAAAAGAGGTGTATTTTTCTACGCTCGCACATTAGCCTGAAATCAAGTACATCCACCATTTCCTCTCAGACAATTCATGAAACAATTATGAAAGATTACGTTATACGGTTTTCGGAAGCGACTCAGTACCAGCTGCCTACGAAACCGGAGCTTCGCCCACAAGGGCAGTGCACATGTGGGTGTTGAGTGCTAGGCCTGCAGCTGCTGGAGATATACTACCACAGGCAGCTACTCTCCATTCACTAAGAGCGAGCCATAAAACCACTATAAAACCCTAGTCTCCCTGAGCTCCTGGCTAGTACTCACTGGTTTAACAGACTGCAGTGAAACAGGTTGATGGCAGCAGAACAAGGCTTTAAATACAGTGGGAAAATTAATAAAGCACATATGCGCTCTGTGGATTGTGGTCCAGAACCTTCATTTTAACACTGTTCTCTTACTGATAAAGCAGGTTTATATAAGTGTATGCATCTGTAACATGGTCATAACGGACAGAAACTCTCCTCCTCTACTCCCAACGATCCACCCACAGCGTAACCTGATTAGTCAGAATAAGTTTGTATTTACGCATAGCTTTAGAAGCCTTTTGTCAGTTTTCCACCCACAGTTTCATGCATTATTTCACCCCCGAACAGAACGCGGAAACCAATTAAGCTCCTTTTAATCAATACATTTACACTGTACCTCCTTATGAGCCGAGGATCAGCTTACATAATCTAGAGAAAAGAATGAAATGGAATGCTTTGGAACAGCTACCTTCAATATCAAGCATGGGCTTCGTGTCCATTATTAATCGATAAGGTTAATGTCCCAGAAAACTCAATGATGGAGCCCAGTTACCTGCAGCAAACGCACAAACCTACAGACACTTACGAACAGAAACACATTTGATAAACCACATCACGTGCCACGGTCTTCCATTTGACCGCGATTCAAGACCAATTTTCAGTCGTAGATGAACACTAGCTTTCACAAACATTTAAATTCCAATTTCAAACAGGGTTTCTCTGTTTTGCACTGACGCGGTGCCTCTAATTCGCTCCGGTGTTCTCCACTAACGAAGCACTTACGAGGCAATTACTGCTGCATGGAGAATGAAGCGCTGAAGGGTGGTGGTGGGGGGGTAGGGGGAGACACAACTGGCAGATAAATCGCACTCTTGTTGGTGAACTTTTGGCACAGAGCGTGCATTAAGCAAACGCTGGAAAGCCCACACAGAGAAGCTGACTTCTAACTGTGCCGGCAGCGAAGCTGCTGTATCGAGGGCAAGGGGGTGTGGGGGTGGTTTGCGCTTGGGCTGCCCACGTACCGCTCTTCATACATATGCATGCTGCCGAGAGAGCTCCAGAGCCTCGGCGAAACCTGACATCAGACTGTAAACAGAGTGATTAGGATGCGAGAGTCTTCAGCTGCGCAGGTGAAGAAGAAACAGCTGCTCTGAAAGGAAACCTGCTAATGGCCGATCTTTTCAGTAAGTCTTTCGTTCGCTAAATAAATAAATAAACAAACACGTGAGAAACAAAAGGCCACTTGTAAATTGGTGCAATGACACGAGGGCTTAGTGTGTTTGATTACACATGGAAGATAGGGTATATCTTATAGTTACTGTAATAAACACTGGGGCAATATTAAAGATCACTGACCCACCACAGGTTATTTTCCAAAAAATTAGATTTAGTGCAGTGCAGTATGTGATACATGAAAGAGGAGGCACACTCTATCTATCTATAGGTCTGTTTCAGTAACAATACAAAACATTTTTAATATTTATTTTCAATACGCATCATTTATATCACTGACTGACATTCGTTAAAATACTAATATTGACAAAGCTTTACGTTTTTCTGTTGATTTGATGTTTCTTGTTTGTTCTTTGACAGCTTTTATTACTGTTTATATTAATAATATAATTATATCGTAAATATACATTGTGATATAAATTTTGATCATATCGTCCAGCCCTACTTCTAAAAGGTATATGATATTAATAATCAGATCTGTATGGGTGAGTTTATTTCCCTGTTATTACATCAAAAGTGGGTGGCGTTTTCCCGACTGTAGACACAGCCTTCGAGCCCAGGGTCATCAGTGTAGAAGAACACGCCTTCGTGTGTATGCCCCGCTCTGGAGCAGCTCTAGGCGTCTCTATGAAACGAGAAAGCAGAGGAGGAAGAGAGAGGAGCTTACAGGATGGAAGGGATACTGACATGAAGAGTCCAGAGGAGCATGGGACCCCAGGACCCAGACTCGGGCTTACGGAGAGCACAGTGAGTCCCGCTGCAGCTCTCTGCCGATGCTGAGGCTGGGGCTCACTGCACTCTCCACCTGCTGCTCCTCTGTTTCTACCCACATTGTGGTCCCAGAGCCAGGGTCCCGTGGGTTCCCTGCATCATTGTCGCTGCTGTGGACAGAGCTCCATCACTTCAGAGATCATCATATACACCCTCTAACCCATGCTCGGAGTCCAGTTCGTATGTGGCTGTTCCCCTTATGTGGATGTTTCCCCTTTCGTTGCATGCTCTTCCACAGATATTATATAAGCTGTGTACGTGGAACCAAACATCTGAGCCTCCAGTTGGTGCTCCTTAAAGAAGCTGAGATTGGAAACGATCCTAAACGGTGCCTACAAATATTTGGAGATGGAGTATAACAAATAAATAGCATCATGCAAATTGCCCCACCAAATCACTAGGATTTACTGAGGTCAATTTGAATGTATTTGAATATAGCAATGGAGTTTAATCAAGCAGTCGTGACAGCCGTAAACGTATTAAAAAGGGTTTAGGGCTGAGTAATGAAAGGTTAGAAAGGCTCTAAATAATAAGTGAACTGCGCTAGAGCATCCATTCCGAGTCTACTGTACTCTATAATCGAGCCGTTCTCTGTAATCTGACAGTGACTGTATGGTATTAAGAAGGGCTGCTGCATCCTGGGTGCCCTGTTAAATTAGTAACAAAGTGAGGGTGACGTCTGCTGCGGCTCTCAGCGGTGGCAGCTCAAAGGAGGCTCTGTGCTCTGGTAAAGGGGAGTGTGCACTACTTAGTACACACTAAGCAGCCCAGCGTGAAGTGTGAGAAGGACAGAGTGGGAGCTAACGTCATATCAGCTGTACACTGTCTGAGAGGATTGGGACTAAGAGGAAGAAGGGTCTGAAAGAAAGAAAGAAAGGAGAGAGAAGGAGAGAAAGAAATTAATAAGTGAAAAGGAGCAGTATGAAATGAGAGAGAGACAAAGAGAGAAAGAGAGAAAATGAGAGAGAGAGAGCGAGAAAGAAAGAGAGGAGAGAGAGAGAAAGAAAGAAATTAATAAGTAAAAAGAAGCAGTATGAAATGAGAGAGAGACAGAAAGAGAGATAGAGGGGGGAGGGAGGGAGAGATAGAGAGAAAAAAGAAAGAAAGAAGTGAAAAGGAGCAGTATGAAATGAGAGAGAGAGAGAGACAAAGAAAGAGAGAGACAGAAAGAGAGAGACAGAAAGAGAGAGAGAAAAAGGCCCTGCTCTTAGATTAAAGAGTGTGAGCTGGAGCTCGTAGGCAGCAGATGTAAATCATGAGCCCATCTGTTTCCTCTGCAGTCCTGCAATGGCAGTGCCAGCATGGGCCTTAAGGCTCCGTATCCGCCTCCACAGCGCAAAAGCAGGACCCCTCTGCTCCCTCCCTCCCTCCCTCTTCTTCATTCTCTCTCTCTCTCTCCATTTTAAAAGGATGACTCATCTGTCTAGATCGCATCCCTGTGACTTGAGAAGTTTCAGAAACAGCGCTCCTCTTTTGAAAAGTGGGGGTGAATATCTAAACACCCGTCAGTGCAGTCAGCCCCATGCAACAATTATGCCTCTGCCTTCAGTAGCCTTCCGACGTTTGGATGACGACCTAAAATCAGGCTTTGTTCGCATACAGCTTCAAAAAAGCAAGTTTTATCTCGAATTCTTTCATCTGCGAAAGCGTGAAGGACCCGTCCCAAAGTGTACACTCCATTCCTGAAGTAAAGGAGGAGGACAAGTTCAAATTACAGCCCTCATTCATTAGTTCAGACGTTTTGCTCTGTATCTGTGTGTAATGTGAACAAACCTGTTCCTGAAACATTTAAGCACTACACCTCCGTCACCAGCAACAAAAACGGCATATATTTGGGAGATGACTCGACGAATTCAAACTGGAAAACCAGAAGCGTTAGTAGCTCGTGATGTGTTTGAGGACGAAAGCAAACAGGTCATACACTATACGTTATTACGAGGAGAAAGTGGGGGAAAAAAAAGCCGTTCGGCTGCACCAAGACACCGGCTGAATCCCAAATGTCTCCCTGTGCACCATGTAGTGCACAGTGTAGAGTAGAAGTGTAAACCACATATGAACCAATTCACTTCCTGTAAAACGAGCCTCTTGTCTGAGTGCAGTAGGTGTAACATCAAATCTATGATTCGCACATTCCCACGTATTGTATATGATCTAAAACCATATGTAAAAGTGACTCAAACGTGTTCACACAGCCCTGAAAAGATCCGATTTGAGTCTCTTCAGAACGGTAATGTGAACACAGCCTTTCTGTAATCAACAACGTAAAACAGAGCTCGGTCCAACGCCGCCACGGCTAAACCATCAAACAGAGGGAGGGGCCATGGGGGACAATAAAACAAGCCATCGTACTCCCCCATAATGGGGACAGCTACTGTGTCAGCCCTGAACATCCTCCTTTAAACAAGGTCCAGGCCAGGTGAGGCCAGGAGAGCAGAGGACAATCAGAACTGTGGAGCTCTGGCATCTATTTGACTCTGAACCTCAACAGAAGGTGCAGAGACTAGCAGTGGATCGTTACCGGTTTCCTCGCGGCAGGTAAGAGGAATACTGAGCAAATGAACAAACCCAGTGATGAAGCCCCATCAAGTATCGTTGGGATGAACCAAAATGACCGTCCAACAACATTCCCTTAACTCAGTTGAGCTCTGACGGCTGAATGGCACATAATCCACACCGAAATGTAGAGTGAAGCCTTCCCACAAGAGCAGAGCAATTACTGCAGCAAAGTAAGTCCCTATTAATACCCTTCATTTCAGAGGAAATGCTGAAGGAGCATGTATCCGAATATTTGGCTGTACTAGTCATCTTTATCCTTTGGAATTAACCTCCATTTCCTGTGCTTTTAAGTTCAATTATTAACATTTATTAAATACCTGACCTGAAGGCACTGTAGCAACCTCCAAACTTATTTACTTCATTCATTGTCTGAACCGCCCATTCAATTCAGGGTCACGGTGGGTCCGGGGCATACCCAGATTCACTGGGCGCAAGACAGGAACAGTCCCTGGAGGAGGCACCAGTTCTTCACAGGGCAACACACACACACCTACGGACACTTTTGAGTCACCAATCCACCTACCAATGTGTGTTTTTGGAGATTGGGAGGAAACCAGAGCACCCGGAGGAAACCCACGCAGACACAGAGAGAGAACACAGCACACTCCTCACAGACAGTCACCCGGAGGAAACCCACACAGACACAGGGAGAACACACCACACTCCTCACAGACAGTCGCCCGGAGGAAACCGGAAGCGGGACTCAAACCCACACCCTCCAGGACCCTGGAGCTGTGAGAGACACCACCTGCTGCTCCACCGTGCCGCCCTACTTTTAGATATGACTTACTTATTTATTTATATCTATATAATGCATTATATTTGAACTTTACTGTTTAATTCCAGCTATTTTGTCTTTGTATAATGTCCTCAGGTGCATATAAAGGCACTTGAAATAAAATGTATTATTATTATTATTATTATTGTATTGAATGTTAAACTAAACCCTCCTTTTTAATACAGAGAAGCAACAGAAGCCTGGTGTAAATGTGTGGATTCTTTAGCCTCTGGGTGGTGCACATTAGTGATGGTGGTGTGGGGGAAGCACTAGAGTGGAGGGTCCGGTCGATAGTATCTAACTAGCAGGTCCCCTGCTACTGTCTGCACAACTGGCCTGGAGAGGTTATCCATCTCACCCTGGCTCTCTGCTGCACCTCCTCTCTCAGTTTCACTCATCACTCACTCCACTCAGAAGAGAGAGAGAGAGAGAGAGAGAGAGAGAGGAGTAAAGTGAGGGTTTCAGATCAAAGCAGCTGAGTTCTGGGTTCATTTGGCAGAAGAGTGACAGACGTGAAGTAAAAGGAAAGTGGGGATGCTGCTGGAAGGAGAGAGTAGACACGGCATGATTAAGGGTAAGGGAGGGGGAATGAGAGGAAGAGGAGAATAAGAGAAGGTAGTGATAGAGTGATAGTTGGAGTTAAGAGAGAAAAGGAAAAAAAAGGCAGAAGAATGCTGGACCGAGTGAGAGAAAGGGGGGGGGGGGAGTACATTCTTATTTGAATGAATAAGATTCAGATCAAAGAGTTCTGGATGCTTTTGCAGTAGAGTGGCATACAAAGTAGGCAAGAAGTAAACGAAGGAAAAGAAGAGACGCTGCAAGGGAAAGAAAGAAGAAAAAGCAAGAAAAGAGAAAGAAGAAAGATGAGACTCAGTGGAGAGAGAGAGAGAGAGAGAGAGAGAGAGAGGGAACACATTTGTATTAATAAGGCAGAGGGTTTAGATCAAAGCAGCTGAGTCCTGGATGCTTTTGCAGAAGAGCTCACAGACATGAAGCAAACGATAAAAAAGAGATGCTGCTGGAGAACGACGAAAGGAGACAACGCATGATGAAGGAAAGAAAAGAAAAAGACAGAAAGAAAGTAGGAAGAGAGAGAGAGAGAGAGAGAGAGAGAGAGAGAGAGAGAGAAGCAAGCCTATGTGTGTAACTAGAAGCGTGTAATGGGATGTGTCTGTGTGTGTGTGTGTGTGTGTGTAGGCGGAGGCCTGCGCCTAAGCCTCTCTCTGACTGCAGCCACACCTGCCTTGCATACTAAAGCGGCAGAATGCAGAGCCCTAGACTCAGCTGCTCTCCCTGCACCAAACCTACCTACACACACACACACACACACCTCTCTCTGTCTGTCTCTCTCCCTCTCACACACACACACACACACACACACACACATACTCGACTCACAGAGAAGAGCTCAGCAATTGTGTAATGTCTGTGTAATGAGTAATAGGGCCCAGTCACATTGCGCTGCGCCGGGAGGTGTTTGTATGCCGAGGCTGGTCTCGCTTCTCATCTGCACGAGGGCGCACAGCTGGGACGCCCAAATGGAGAAGTGGAGCTTTCTGACTGCTTCTGTTATTAGATTAGTTTAACCTCGCAACAAGTGACCACAGCATAACCACGTCTCGTGTGCCACTGAAATTGATTTCGGAAAAACAGCTGCAGCGCCAAACAGACGAGACATTTACATCGCAGCTGTTTACTCGCTCCCAACATGAACCTAGCCATGCGTGTCCGGCCATTTCACTCGGATTCAGTCGACTACACTTCTGGTGACGTTCCTCATCCTGTGTCCTGCGTCGTGTGACCAGAACAATACGGGCTTTAACTTCTGACTTCACCCAAAATCAGCCGTAGAGTGTGTGTGAGTGTGTGTGTGGGTGGGTGTGGGAGTGCGTGCCCTTCTTCACTTCTTCTGCCTGTAGAATACTGAAATTATTCACCGCTGCACAAGACCACACCCTGCGGTCACATGACCAGAGAGAAAGAGGAAATCCCCTAATGAATGCGTGGGGGGTGTTAGTCAGAAAAAGAGAGGAAGGGGAAAGATCTCAGGCAAAACAGAGGAAGGTAAGCACATGAGCGAGCGGGAAAAAAGGAACATGGCTTTGTCACAGAGAAAAGTGGAGGCAGAAAGATAAAAAATGAACACAAAAAGTGGGAGCAAATAAAAATAAACTCATTTAAAATAGAGTACGCTTCCATTTTTCTTTCTGTACACAACCACACACTAAATCCATTACACGGACATGAGCCAAACTCTGTTACGTGGCGGTATTTAAAAGGGCAGGTGAAATCACAGCCACCATTGGCCCTGACGTCATCACGCTGTGGGAAACAAGAACTGAAAACAGACGGAATCAAAAGGTGAACAGCCCTGAGGCATCGGACCTAGAAACCACGAAGGAAACATAGCGACCAGCAGTCTGCTATTACAGTCTGTGTACACACACACACACACTAACATCATCACCACCAATGAAAAGACTAAAGGGGAGCAAATGATGGACTACAAATGGAAGAACTACAGAGTGCACTCACTGATCCATGTTCCTGTCTTTGCCTTGCACTGGACCACGACCTGCTCTTCACAGTGTAACGTTAACGAGACCCGTCCCTGATCCACATTCCTGTCACCCTCTTATAATGAACCCACTGACAAAGATACTCTGAAAATGCAGAAACAAAATGTCTCTGTTTTTATTACTTTAATGATGTTTCTGCGGAAGAGGCCTGAGAGAGCACATAGCTTCAGCTGTTAGACTGACCATCCGGAATATATACAGCTCTGACATGACCACAGTCTCTGTTACTAACGCTACGTTCTAATGATTTGAACCGTTGCCGGCGGTGTGTCTCAGTTGATGTGTGGAAGAATGTGACAGAAGTAAACTCTTTAAAAACAGAGGCTTCTTCAGTAAATGTAAAGCTTCTAGTTAGAATCGTGAGTCCTACTGCCGCACTCACACTGGTCTTTCCCTGAGGAAGTGAGTCTTCAGACTGACAGAGAAGGTGTTAATATGGTTCCATGTAGCACCGTTTTTAAAAATGGCTCTGTCTAGCACCAAAAAGTGCTCTACTCTTGTTACAGTCTGGTTTGTTACAACAGAAGAACTCTTTAGTGCTACACAGAACCATAGAAAACACTTTCTCCATGGACTGGATGCCTTTAAAATGAGTAGAGTGTAACATCAATTCCTCTGATATGGATTTAAATTCAGCACATTTAGTGTCAATCTTTTGCTCTTCTAAATATAACTGAGGGCAGCATGGTGGAGTAATAGGTAGTGTCGCTGTCACTGTGTTCTCCCTGTGTCTGTGCGGGTTTCCTCCGGGGACTCTGGTTTCCAAAAACGCGTGTGAGTGAATGTGTGGGTGTGTGTTGCCCTGTGAAGGACTGGCGCCCCCTCCAGGGTGTGCTCGCGCCTTGCACCCAGTGATTCCGGGTAGGCTCCGGCTCTATAGAGAAGAATGTGAATAGTTCCTCACAGTATAGTTCTGACTCAGTCTAAACCCTTTGCAGAAGAGTAGCGCTACTTACTTCAGCAAAAAGAGACAAAACCCGCATTAATATTCTCCATTTCAGTAGAAATTTTACATGAGCGTGTGTCCACAAGCGCCGGGCCACGCAGGGTATGATCCTCGTTAGTTAGGACACGGTTGAGCAAAGGGGAGATTCATTTAAGACCATCTCAGTGGTGATCTTGACCAAGATAGCCGCTCTGGTGAGAGAGAAGAGACAGACATGCTGTTATGGTGGGAGTCCAGCTGAGGAAGGCATGTTAGGGAGGGAAAAAATTGTAGACAGCTGACTTTACTTAACAGGCAACATTGTGTTCTCTCTCTTTCAGCTCCCCTCCTCTGCTTAGCCTTGGTCACAACAGCGTGCCAATAACAGGGGCCTGTGTCATGTACTGAGCCTCGAGCATCGAGAATCACTAAACGTCTTTATGTTTGGTATTAGTCGGTAGATGTCATGCATCTTCAACCTTTAAGAAAAAGCCATGCAGTTCACGTCAGTGCCTCCAGAGCTAATCAAACAGCCTTAGACTAAGGACCAGTGCTGACACAGTGGCTTGGGTAATACGTGCTGCCATCCTGGTGGTGCTCTGCTATCTTCTGTGAGAAGCATAGTCACAAACAAAACTGAACAGCGGGGTCCCTCAGGAGTTCCAGGCTGCAGAAGGAACAAACAGAACTGAATGACAGGACAGAGCCTTTGGGGAGGCAGCAGAATGTTTGTGTGTCTGACAGAAGGCACAGCGAGGTCAGCACTCCCAACTCAGCAGAGAAAGCAGTGATGGTCAGTCAGAGCTTCATACTGTGGCACCAAGCTTTTTATGAAATGCTTCTAATACCAAGTTGACAGAAGACAGAGATCCAGCACCATACTGACAATGGCAAGGAGGCCCTGGACAGACTATGAGAGCTGTTCCAATGCGTGGCACTGATGCTGCATTCAAGTGGTGTCAGTTTTATCGATAAAATGGGTTTCCCACCAGGACGCACAACATGAACCCCCTCTGAAGTTGGGTAATGGCGTAAACACTATATTTAACACGGCAGTACAGTCTACCAACAGTAAAATATCAAACAAAAACGTACAGTTTGTATTTTACTCAAAGAGTAATGTCGGTTTTATACATCTACAATGAACACATACGTTGTTTTGCTAAACGCATGTTCAAAAACACCTGTAGAAACACTAAAATACACGACCAAGTCGGGAGAATGAGGCGGCCCTCGGCAGAGCCCTCCACCCGACTTCTACTCGACTCCACGCAGGTTTTGGTCCGTTACCTGATTTGTTTTACACTCACACAGCTCCCCCCTGAAAAGTAACTGGTGATGCCTCAAACCAATGTCTCAGACAGAAACGGCGAACTTTGAAGCTGCAACAACAGCAGGTAACATTAAACGTTGTTCAATTGTTGTCTATTCGCATCGGTTCTGGGACAGCTGCATGTCAGTTCAGACAAACCAAAATTGCTTTGTCGTACCTTGATACACCATTCAGCTCTGGCTGGAGTCTTTCGTCGACCGTGAGTCCTAGGCGTGTTTGAACCTCTACAAAAGACCGTGGTGTTGTGAGTTGGATAAAACCAAACCTGATCTTTACTGTGGCGACTAGTTTGTGCAGGGTGTCTGCATGTCATCAGGTACAGTGCCAAGACTCTCGGAAAAAAGGTACAATAGAGAGTTATTATTTTCATTAAAGGTACAAACAGTTTAAATGTAGATTTAAAAAGGTACAACATTGGTTTTAAAGTCCAGTTCCCTACAGTACATGATGGTGAGGTACTCCAGATGGTGAGGTGAATATTTGTAAGATTTCATTATAGAACTGTATAAAATAAAAGATCAGAATATAAGTCCTGGAGATGAAACGGGGCGTTTGAAATCAACACAATTTTAAAATCTACAATTATAATAGAATAAGGTACAATAATGTTCACTAATTAAAAGGTACAGAACATGTACCCTTGAGTACATATTCCATACCCTCAAGGGTACCACCAGTGACCCTTTTTCTGTTCAACTTGGAACCACAAGTGAGCAGGTTCTAAAACTGTACCGTTTGAGGTTCATGGCACCAAATTTGCCAAACAGCCGAGTCGTGTAGAAGATAGGGCTGTACAGTAACGTATCGTGTGCAATAATATCTCAAAAACATTTTAAATGATAAAAAACATCAATATCGTGATTATAGTGATATTCTGACGTCATGCAGTTACATATAACATGGCGTAAATTCGTTACGTGAATCACTGAGGAACAGAGACAGGTGGAAGTTTGCTCTGCGTTCAATAATTAGCTCCAAAAGACGAGTGACTTCAGTCGTGTGCTTGTGGTTTGGAAATAAAAATATTTTGATACGATGTCAGAATTTTGGTAAGTTACGATTGTTTACACATTTGTTGTTTCATCTGAATGCTTGAAATAGTTAGATTTGTACTAAAATAAAATGTAATTAACTATAATTACCTCCCCATAAGACTCCATTAACACCTTGTCATTTCACATATCTTGAGTTATGGGATTACATCAGATCAGATGAGTTCGCTACAGTCCGACAGTTGTAGATTTACTCACTGTGTATTCAGTATAGCTT
>NC_089804.1:43222310-43224327 GCF_029633855.1 Hoplias malabaricus
AAAGGAGTAGAAGAAGTGTCTATGCGTTTAACAAGATACGGTCTTTTTTGCATAAGACCAAGAATATGAAGGGGGTTGTTGTAGAAGAGTACTTTCCCGATCGTAAACTGTTCATTGACTCGGTACAGACTTTTATGAGAGGGGATAGCGAAGATAAATTTACGGTACAAGAAATCTACAGACTTAAAAAACTGGTTAAAAAATTGAGAACAGAACTTCTTAAAGATGATGGTTTTGAAACTTCATAGTTATTTTCTGCTTTTTATTTTGCTGCTGCTTGTCCTTAACCACCTTCCTCTTATTATGAGTAGAGTTAAGATAGGCTCTCTAAACCTGAATGGGGCGCGGGACGTACAGAAAAGAGCTCTGTTATTTGAACTGATTAAACAGAAGGGCATTGATATTGTGCTTGTCCAAGAGACGCACAGTGACGAGGCTAATGAAGTCGACTGGAAGAAGGAATGGGAAGGGAAGGTTTATTTTAGCCACATGAGCTCGACCAGAGGTGGGGTGGCCGTTCTTTTTGCCAAGCATTTCTTGCCGGTCTCGTGTGAGGTTGAGCAGGTGATGGCAGGGAGGTGTATGTCTGTACGTGCTCAGTTTGAGCGGTTTAAGTTTGTCATTTTTAATATTTATGCTCCCACTTCTGGAGCTGAGAGGGTGGTTTTTCTTAACACTGTTAACACAGCTTTAAAATCACTTAATTGTGATGATTATCTGATCATGGGGGGCGATTTTAACTGCACTGAGGATGATAATACGGACAGGAATCACATCGAACCTCACGCTGCATCTCAGCGCGCTCTTAAAGAGCTATTGTCTGCTCATGATTTGCTTGACGTGTGGAGAGCTTTTAACGATAAAGTTCGACAGTATACATGGGCCCATGTGAGGGACGGTTATGTGGCGTTGGCCAGACTAGATCGGTTTTACTGCTTTAAACATCATCTTAATATATTTAAAGGGTGTGGGATTACGCCGGTCCATTTTTCAGACCACAGTTTGGTTTTGTGTTCGTTTTTTATTGCAAACCTTAAGCCTAAAAGTGCTTACTGGCATTTTAACACCTCCCTGTTGTCAGATATGAATTTTAAAAAAGCTTTTACTGTGTTTTGGACTGGTTTTAGAACCCAAAAACAGTTCTTCCATAATCTGCGAGGGTGGTGGGATTATGGGAAAGTTGAAATTAAGCAGCTCTGCCAGCAGTATACTCTCAATGTTTCGCAGCATATTAATCGGGCTATAAAAAAATTAGAAAGTGAAATTTTAGAAATTCAAAGGCAGATGAACTGCACTGGAGACCGGGATCATGCCCGGGTTCTGAAATCTAAAAGGGATGCTCTTGGCGATCTCCTGGGTGTCAGGGCACAGGGGGCTCTGGTTCGCTCTCGGTTCCAGAATCTAACACAGATGGACGCCCCATCAAAATTCTTTTTCAGTCTGGAAAGGAAGAATGGTCAGTGCCGGTTTATGCACTCCCTGCGTGCTGAAGATGGACAGGAGCTGACTGAACCCACTGAGATCCGTAAGCGGGCTGTACGTTTTTATGCTGAGCTGTACGAGAGTGAGCGTATAGACGATGGAGAACTGGCAGCAGGATTTTATGAAGGACTACGGAAGATCTCTACTTGCTCTAGTGACAAACTGGAACAACCACTGGGAGAGCAAGAGCTTCATGCTGCTTTACAAGGCATGAAGGGTGGTACTGCCCCTGGTATTGATGGTCTACCGGTGGAGTTTTATAAGGCCTTTTGGACAGAGGTGGGTTCGGATCTGCTGGCAGTTCTCAATGAGAGCTTGACTGATGGTCTCTTGCCCCTAAGCTGCAGGAGGGCGGTGATCACCCTGCTGCCTAAGAAGGGTGACTTGCAGGACATTAAAAACTGGCGACCAGTGAGTCTTCTTTGCACGGACCTTAAAATTTTCTCCAAAACTTTGGCTACCAGACTGAGGGATGTGATGGGGCAGGTAATCCATCAGGACCAGACCTACTGTGTGCCTGGCAGGTCTATACATG
>NC_089804.1:43232027-43234527 GCF_029633855.1 Hoplias malabaricus
AGTTGTGGAAGGGGAGGCTATGGAAACAGACTCTGTATCCGAGGAGGCTGTGTTCAGAGTGCAGTCAGGAAAAAGGAAAATGAGGAGGGCTAAGGCAGGTGTTAAAAAGGGGAAAGTACAGGATGTGGAGGACTCTGGGTCTGTGACTGGTTCTGCTCTGGATGACTCTGATGGTGATCTACCAGAAGCTTTGAGTCAAAGGAGTAGAAGAAGTGTCTATGCGTTTAACAAGATACGGTCTTTTTTGCATAAGACCAAAAATATGAAGGGGGTTGTTGTAGAAGAGTACTTTCCCGATCGTAAACTGTTCATTGACTCGGTACAGACTTTTATGAGAGGGGATAGCGAAGATAAATTTACGGTACAAGAAATCTACAGACTTAAAAAACTGGTTAAAAAATTGAGAACAGAACTTCTTAAAGATGATGGTTTTGAAACTTCATAGTTATTTTCTGCTTTTTATTTTGCTGCTGCTTGTCCTTAACCACCTTCCTCTTTTTATGAGTAGAGTTAAGATAGGCTCTCTAAACCTGAATGGGGCGCGGGACGTACAGAAAAGAGCTCTGTTATTTGAACTGATTAAACAGAAGGGCATTGATATTGTGCTTGTCCAAGAGACGCACAGTGACGAGGCTAATGAAGTCGACTGGAAGAAGGAATGGGAAGGGAAGGTTTATTTTAGCCACATGAGCTCGACCAGAGGTGGGGTGGCCGTTCTTTTTGCCAAGCATTTCTTGCCGGTCTCGTGTGAGGTTGAGCAGGTGATGGCAGGGAGGTGTATGTCTGTACGTGCTCAGTTTGAGCGGTTTAAGTTTGTCATTTTTAATATTTATGCTCCCACTTCTGGAGCTGAGAGGGTGGTTTTTCTTAACACTGTTAACACAGCTTTAAAATCACTTAATTGTGATGATTATCTGATCATGGGGGGCGATTTTAACTGCACTGAGGATGATAATACGGACAGGAATCACATCGAACCTCACGCTGCATCTCAGCGCGCTCTTAAAGAGCTATTGTCTGCTCATGATTTGCTTGACGTGTGGAGAGCTTTTAACGATAAAGTTCGACAGTATACATGGGCCCATGTGAGGGACGGTTATGTGGCGTTGGCCAGACTAGATCGGTTTTACTGCTTTAAACATCATCTTAATATATTTAAAGGGTGTGGGATTACGCCGGTCCATTTTTCAGACCACAGTTTGGTTTTGTGTTCGTTTTTTATTGCAAACCTTAAGCCTAAAAGTGCTTACTGGCATTTTAACACCTCCCTGTTGTCAGATATGAATTTTAAAAAAGCTTTTACTGTGTTTTGGACTGGTTTTAGAACCCAAAAACAGTTCTTCCATAATCTGCGAGGGTGGTGGGATTATGGGAAAGTTGAAATTAAGCAGCTCTGCCAGCAGTATACTCTCAATGTTTCGCAGCATATTAATCGGGCTATAAAAAAATTAGAAAGTGAAATTTTAGAAATTCAAAGGCAGATGAACTGCACTGGAGACCGGGATCATGCCCGGGTTCTGAAATCTAAAAGGGATGCTCTTGGCGATCTCCTGGGTGTCAGGGCACAGGGGGCTCTGGTTCGCTCTCGGTTCCAGAATCTAACACAGATGGACGCCCCATCAAAATTCTTTTTCAGTCTGGAAAGGAAGAATGGTCAGTGCCGGTTTATGCACTCCCTGCGTGCTGAAGATGGACAGGAGCTGACTGAACCCACTGAGATCCGTAAGCGGGCTGTACGTTTTTATGCTGAGCTGTACGAGAGTGAGCGTATAGACGATGGAGAACTGGCAGCAGGATTTTATGAAGGACTACGGAAGATCTCTACTTGCTCTAGTGACAAACTGGAACAACCACTGGGAGAGCAAGAGCTTCATGCTGCTTTACAAGGCATGAAGGGTGGTACTGCCCCTGGTATTGATGGTCTACCGGTGGAGTTTTATAAGGCCTTTTGGACAGAGGTGGGTTCGGATCTGCTGGCAGTTCTCAATGAGAGCTTGACTGATGGTCTCTTGCCCCTAAGCTGCAGGAGGGCGGTGATCACCCTGCTGCCTAAGAAGGGTGACTTGCAGGACATTAAAAACTGGCGACCAGTGAGTCTTCTTTGCACGGACCTTAAAATTTTCTCCAAAACTTTGGCTACCAGACTGAGGGATGTGATGGGGCAGGTAATCCATCAGGACCAGACCTACTGTGTGCCTGGCAGGTCTATACATGATAATGTCTTTTTAATTAGAGATATTTTAACTGTTTTCAGAACTCAAGGGCTTGATGTCGGTCTCATATCTATTGACCAGGAAAAAGCTTTCGACAGAGTGGAACACCACCATCTGTGGCGCACACTTGAATTATTGGGTTTTGGGCCGTCTTTTATCAATATGATACGAGTACTATACAGAAACATTGAGAGTATGCTAAAAATTAACGGTGGATTGAGTGCTCCTTTTGGGGTCTGTCGGGGCATACGTCAGGGTTGTGCCTTGTCAGGGATGTTATACTCCCT